>NC_138127.1:26808694-27023226 GCF_964188305.1 Podarcis bocagei | reverse complement strand
GGGAACTTTTGCCCTGTTCATGAGCGTCTCAGAAATAAGATTTGGCCGACTGCTATTGGAAATGGAAGCTGGACTGCACGGAGCTTTGCAGACCTTTTAGGGATAGGAGCCTTTATTTCTCATAGGGTATGAATAAAATCTAGTGTACTCCCTTGTGTCCCAATGATATGCACATCATTTTGGGGGAGTACCAGTCTTTCTTTCAAAGCATCAGTGATACACCACTATCACCTGTGGTAATTGGGAGATGGTGGTGACAGTGGCCATGCTGCATCCCTCAGACTGTCGAATATGTTCCTCCTTCCAGGTACTGTTTAGTAAAGCTGCAGAGCAGAAAATAAGATACCAGGCGAAGGAGGAAAAAAACAACCAAAAAAGAGAAGCTGCAAAGATGCTTGAAAATACTATTGACTTGATAAATCAGGTAGGAATGTTGACAAAAAGCTAAAGTTTGTCTTTAAATTTCTTAATTCTAATAGTTCAAAGATGTTACATGATGACTGTGTTGAAAAAGAGAGCAAATTACCATTGGGAAACTAATAATCTGGGATACATCTGCATCATGTAATTCGTAGGACCATTATTTCCTGATGGGAAAAAGTCACCACAGGGTGAGATGTCTCCCTGGACCCTCTGGTCTTCATGTTTGTGCCGGTGGGGTTGTCAAGTGGGGATGGAAGAATCAGTTGACAAGGCATGCAAGTGGACTCAAGGTGTTCTGCTTTGATTGTTGCTTGTTATAATTTAGAGCAGAAGTGCTCACAGAGTCAGGTACCTCCTGTTTGAATTCTTGCTCCATCCCTAGTGACAAATTGAATCTGATGATAATGGGTTAGTTATCTGACCTGTAAAATGACTGGGGGATGGAGACTTATTTTATAGTTCCCAAGAGCCTGATAATACATTTGTATTTCCAAATCCCTTTGCTTTGCACTGTGAGATTGTGGCAGGTGCTTCCTTACCCTGCTTTGAACATTGATATATTCTGGGGCAGAAGGTAGCTTAGTGGAAAGTACTGGGACAGGTCAAGGGCTTTTGTCTAATTACATTGGTGGTGGTAGCTGCTTCCTGGTACCAACACAATCACCCTTCAGGTAAACTTATGGCCTCTTCTTAAGCAGCTTCTTTACCTACTATTGGTTTGTCTTCGTTTTTGTTTTATTATGTATTTTGTGTTCTCATTTTGTACTTTTATATAGTGAACCACCCAGTGATCTTCAGATGAAGAGCAGTATACAAATTTAATAAATAATATTTTTTTAAAGGATGTAGGCTATGTGGCAGTTCTTAGGCTCATTGAGCGTAAGAATCCAAATTATTAACTGGAATCAAGGCTGCCTCTGCCATACTGGTTTTATTTACTGGTTTTTTCTCCTTTCCTTTCTTATTTTATTTTTTGCTGTCTATGCCAGACAATTGGTGATGCTGTCTCAGACATGCTGGTGATTGAAGCCATCTTAGTGTTGAAGAATCTCACAGTACAACAGTGGGACTCCATGTACACAGATCTTCCCAGCCGGCAACTCAAAGTGAAGGTTAGTGGGAAGTCAGTGGTGGACAGAAATGCTACTGGTTGCAGCAGTGGTTCATTTCAGTGACCTACAAACTTGCTTGCTTTCCCAACTGCCTGCAAACACAAATTACTGTGTTGGGTCAGAGACAAGGAGGGTCTTTTTCATCCCCGTGGGTCTTCCTTGTTTGTTGGGCAGTCATTGAGATGCTGTAGCATGCTGTCAGCTCTCTGTTGCCAGGAGATGGGCAGGATCCATGCTGGCCTGAGGAAGCCCAGATCCAGTGCTTTCTGGCTGCCTCAGGCTTTTTTAGTCCTCCCTGGCTGGCTTATTAGTATTTCATGGCATGGCATGTGAGCTTAGGCCAGAGATAACACTATCGATAACTGCACCTTTTTGAAAATGGGTGTCTGCTACTTTACTGTACAGAATCTCCCTAATTGGTGGAAGTTTTATTTATAAAAGACTCAGGATAACCTTTTTTAAAAAACAAAACAAAATACCCCAACTACTGTGCACTGTAACAATAACCCATTAACTTTCTGGCCCTGGGTTGGCTTTGGACAACACATTGCTGGTTCAAGGGCATTTCTGACAATGTACAGTGCTACCTCAGGTTACATACGCTTCAGGTTACAGACTCCACTAACCCAGAAATAGTGCTTCAGGTTAAGAACTTTGCTTCAGGATGAGAACAGAAATCGTGCGGCAGCAGGAAGCCCCATTAACTAAAGTGGTGCTTCAGGTTAAGAACAGTTTCAGGTTAAGAACGGACCTCCGGAACAAATTAAGTACTTAACCGAGGTACCACTGTAGTCGTTTTATATGTTGCAGTGGGAATTGGCTTTTGGAAGCCTTCCTGTAAGCATGCACGTCTGGAAATAGTTGCACTGGGTGACCAAAGGCTAAATTAACTAGAGTTTTTTCAATGAACCAAAACTTGCACAATCTGTCATTAACCTTGAAATTGGGGGTGTAATGTTGGTCCTCACTGCCTCCACACACCCTTTCTTAGTTATGTATTCACATAGAATTGAGTTTCATCACAGCACAGACCAGAGCTATAAAACATTCCTGCTGCCTGGGATATTCCAATGTGTGCATGTTAATACAACTCTCACAAGAGGTCAAGATCTGGGAGAGTGAGATAGAAACCTTGGCATAACCCAGCAGTTTCAGTGATTGACAAACACAAAATGTGATTTAGGTCTAGTTATGTATAAGTGGGAAGAGACAATCATTGACAACCAAAAATTGAAAAATGTAGGTGGAGAATTGTGCAGGAGTGACAATATCTTGTGGGCTTTGCAGAGCACTCAATACAAATCCGTATCAAAACTAGGTCTGTGTTCTCTCTCTCCTCTTACTGCTGCAAAATCTGCAGGTAAAATTAGAGCTTTTAACAAGTCAGATTGTATCACTTCCTTTACGTGGACTTGTAGGTTGCTGACAGACGTGTAATTGACACTACGGATGCTGAAAGGCGAGCAGTTACACCCCCAGGGCTGCAGGAGAGAATTGATCAGCTCACCCAGAGGTTTAAATTGGCTCGAGCTTTCGTTCGCCCATCTGGAACAGAAGACATCGTCAGAGTCTATGCTGAAGCAGACACACAGGTCAGAACCAAAGTGATTAATATCCTCAATGCAGTGTGGTAGAGATGAATTTTGAGTCCAGACAGTAGGTTCCTACCCACCACTATGCAAACTTTGTTTGCAAACACTAATTATTACATTTATATACAGCCAAAGGTTAAGCAATTAGCAGCTTGGGCACAATCTGACTTCAAGAGCATCTTCCCCTTTTGCACCTCCAAATTATCAACTAAGTGTCCTCCCTAGTCTTTTTGCTTAGGGGAGGCATGGATATTCTTCTTGTACACTCTCTTCTTAGGATGGGGGGGGGGGGATAAAATAGTACATAGCATGGGTCTTTTGTGTGTTCCTCTGTTCCTCATTCCATCCTCTGCTTATAAACAGTTGGAAGAAGCAAGAGGGAAGAGAGACAGAAAAGGACAGAAAGCTTTTGTCTCCTATGGTCTTCGAAGATTGGGGGGGGGGACTCAAAGGAGGACCATAGTAGTTTGCTTGGAAGAAATCTCTGCTTGTACTTCCTCTACCTCTCCTTTTTCTTACTTTTGAAGTTTCTGTGGCCCCAAATTAAATACGATGTTGAATGCATTTAATCTGCAGTTAACTTGCACATTCTTTAAAAAAAGTGAGTCCCTCTTTGGTGTAATTGTTGCCTTCTAACAGCTGGAAGAAATAGCTTAATCTTAGCTGCACTCAGTGTTTTAGATAGGTATCTTATAGGATCACTATAGCAGCCTTGGTTTCTGGGTACAGCTGTCCAAAGCATCCACACTATGAAGATATGACTGAGTGTTCACTTGAATTGCAATCTCTTCATACTGCAATTATTCTTCTTTCCAGGAAAATGCAGATAAACTTGCACATGAAGTTAGCCTGGCTGTCTACCATATAGCTGGAGGTGTTGGAGAACAGCCCAAGGCTGTAGTATAATGAAGTACCATCCTTCAAGGTAAGTCATAAACCATACCTTCCTGCTTTTGCTTTACTAAATGAAATGCAAAATTAATTTATAATTAAAAGCAGTTCCTTTAGAAGTGAGTTAACTCTTCATGTCATTTCTGTTAACTTTATTAGGTCACTGTAGTTCTTAATTTTTAAATCAAAGGTACTAAATTGAATTTTGACAACTATATTGTTGGACAAGCAAAGCTTTTCATTTTTCCATAGTTAGGCAGCTTTCATCTGCCCCTTGCAAGAAAGCATGTGTGAATAAGTGTCCTCTTTGCTCCTACTAGTAGTAGCAAGGGAAGGATTTTTTTTTAATTTAACATGCAAAAACTTTGAACCATATATTTAAAAGTAACGTAGTTGTAACTCCATATGAGAGGGTCACTTAATTGAAAATGTGGAACAGGAAGTTGCCATGGCAGAAACAATGTTAATTGAGAGGAGTGAATGTTGGGAGCAGTGCTGAGTCACAGAACTGCTCTGATAGATAGCACTTTTCCATGCTTTCGATTAGAAAAGTGGCTCCCTGTAAGATGCTGCATAGATATCTAGACAGAAAATAAGACACAGCTAGAAAAAATGTGCAACTTGTATTGGTAATTTTCTTAAAGACATACCTCAAGATGACAAAACAAATGTACATTTAATAGTAGGCACCATAATTGATATGAGCCAGCGATATTTCAACTTGATTCAGGCCACATCCAGAACTTATTTACAGGTATTTAAATTAAATACACCCTGAAGTATACATTACATACAAAGTATGAAAAAGGAAACTATACACACTGGAAGGATGGAGTGGTTTCATTTGAAGTTACATTACTTAAGATAAACATTTTACCATGTACACTTCATGTTTTTATGACACCTTCCAGAAAGTCCTTCTCAACCATTTCTTCAATTTTTTGTCTTGCTTTGCTGGAGAATGTCTTTTGAGTTTCCATTTTTATGTCCTTGGTAGGGAAAGAATTTGGGTAAAGCATGGGGCTCCCTGAATGACCAATGCTTCTGCTGGTGATTTTGCTGTTAAATACTTGGCTCAGGACGTTGAAGAAAGGCAGAAGCTGTTCAATGCTGCGAACAGCACAGATGGTCAGGAGTAAGCTGCCAGGTTCCCAGTTTAGTGTTTTCCCTGAACTGTCCTCCTCTGGGTTTTTCTGTTAATATGTGGTGGACGGGGGGAGAGAGGAGAGGAGAATTTCAAGACAAAGCAATGCTGCAGGAGTCTTCAAAAATTAGCACACTTACACTGGTCACTACTAGGCCTGGGTGATGTATCAATACATTGCCCAGAGTGCAATGTCAGTCACTGCACCCCATGGACAGGCAGTTTCTTTAAACTTCTCTGCTGAGGGTGTGTAGCTGCCCACACCCCTCAGCAGAGAAGTTTAAAGAAACTGCTGCCTTCGCACAGGGGGACAAGCTACCTCTTTCTCCTGGGAGGAGGAGACAGCCCTCCGCCCCATGCCAAGGGGACAGCTGCTGGAGGTGGTAGCTTCACCCTGTGCCTTGTGAGGCCAGAGCTCCGTGTACCAGGCACTGGAGGAGGTGGCAGCTTTGTCCACCTGGCCTTGACAGAGGCAGAAGCTGTGCATGGTGACGCTAATCCTCTGTGTGGCTGGCAGCTGTCTTCTTCCTCCCTGCCTCTGTTTTGACATGATATACCACCAGCTAAGCTTTGCAATATGGTGGTATATTGCAATGTTGCAAAGCAGATATCTCCCAGCCCTAGTCTACTAGGCCTGGGTGATGTATCAATACGTTGCCCAGGACCAGAGCATGATGGGGGTATATTGCAAGTAAAACCACCACCGCTGTCGAGTGCCTCTGGCCTGGAAATCACAGGAGGAGGAACAGGCTTCATTGGCAAGTCACTGGAGCCGATGCAGCTTGTTCGTCCCTCAGCCACCTGGTACAGGCAGGCAGCTTTTTTAAACTGCTCCACTGAGGGGCATGACTGCCCGAGTCCTCAACATGCTGAACACAAGTATGTGGCATTCTCCAGGACTTTTAAGTTTTGATCAAGAGGCTAAAGACACTATGTGCACAGCTGATACAAGTTGTCTTGAAGGCTGAACCCCACCCCTGATAGGTGCTGTTGCCAATTTAACCTACCTAATGCCACACATGGTTTTCAGCTCCTGTTGGATCAGAGCTTAAATGTGTGATTGATGCATTGATATAAAATATGCATTAATTCTGTAGTAATAATTTATGAAAAGAGAAATGAAATACCTTTGCTCTCTTTCGCAGCAGTTTTGCTAATCGTACTACGTATGGTTTGAATTCCCTTTGGTGTGTGCCTTGTCTTCGCACCTCCAACCCTGAATCATCAGAAGCTTCTGGAATAAAGGCCCAGCGATACCTGTTAAAGAAAAAGAGGACAAAGTCATCACATTCAGCAAGAACACACCAGCCCTCCCTAGTTGAGTCAATTTATATCCAGGCAGGTCTTTATGTAGACAAAATCTGCTAAGAAAAACCAAGATCCATGGGAGTAAAATTAGATGCATAAAAATCAATCTGTTTCACAGAAGCCACTTCTAAGAAGAAATACTTTGAAAGCATTGTTTGCTCTGTTCTGCCCAGCCCTTTCTGATTTCCTTTTGTATATATTTGCCAAATGGTAATAAAACACACCCCTGCCATACATATTGGGACACAGTCTTGGGCATCCTGACAGAAGCATTTTGTGAAACAAGATAGCACATGATGTTGGTTACTGGGGAGAGGGGGTAGGCCCCTAACCAAGTTGCTTCTCCCGAATTTCTGCCAACACTATATGGAGGGCATTCCTCTGATGGGGAGCTGTGCCACCTAAGACACATTTTCACTGCCATAACACAAGGTGAGGTGGCAGAAGGCTGTAAAAGCACCTGCCTTGCCAGTCCATAAAGAAATACTTGCCGCTCAAAGAGAAGCATCACCCTAAATATGAAGGTTTTCTCACAATGAAGTGTTTCTACGGCACACTTGGATTTGAATGAGATAAAGTGTACTTACATCTGAAACTGAGGAAGATTTTCAGAGGGCAATGCCAAGGCTAAATCCAGAAATTTACAAGCTGACAAATAAAGATTTAACCATCTCTGACTGTTGTAGGATGTCGAGAATCCATTGCCTCCAGTGTATGTAGTTTCCAGGCCAGCAACAGATGGTCCTGAAGTTCTACAATTCAAATGAATTTACTACAGGTTATTCTTAGTCACTTATGTCCACACTTCACAAATCAATGCTCTTCTCTTAGCGTATACTTTAAATGAACTGGAACAATTCTCTATGAGGATAACTTTTATATTACCCTTCTGAAAACACCAAACAATTTTAACAAGATAGCTGCAGCTAGTGGTTCTAAATTACACTTCTGCTTTGTTCGTATAATTTAGCGTAAATAGTACTGATAAAGAAGCAAGACCAAAGTCTGATTTACTTTTACAATATAGGGTCCTGTCTGACTAATTTGATCTTTGTGAACTGATTGCCGTATTAAACATGAACTGGAATGGGGGGGAAAAGTGTACTGCTGCTTATTGGCACCGATTATGTTCCTGTTTTCATAGCAAGACTGGGAGAAAAACCTTCCAAATGAGTAATATAAAATAATTGGACTATCAGACAGTATATTTCAACTATTATGCAAATAAGATGAGAGAAGAGAAATTGACATTACCTTGAGATATCTTCATCAGCTGTGAGTTCCTGTTCCATCAATAAAAATACTTGGACCTGAAGTTTGTTTTGTTTTTTAAAACAACAACAACACACCAAATTTTAAAAACAGTATTAACAAATGGACATTCCAATCATATCCCCCATACGTCACTGTCAGTGATGTGGTGGTGGTAGTATGCATGTGAACAAACACCTGATTTTTTCCACTCAATTATTGTCCTTCCAGGCTAATGATCAGGTGGGAAAGATCCATGCAGGTTGCTCAAAACAAGTGACTTCAGTATCCTTATGCATGACATAGCATGTAAGCTTGTATCCCAGCAATGATATACTCCCATCATCACTAATGGCTGGAAATTGTATCCTAGCAACATCTGAAGGGCACTGTGTTGGCTAACCTTGGGCTATAGAGATATTGAATTATTGGTGTGGCGTTTGCCTCCTAGGATGGGTCATAAGGAAAGGGTTAAAATAGGTCTGTTGTGATTGGCCAGGGAGAATGCAAGGGGGGAATAAAAGTTAGAGTGGGAGGTTTTGAAAGTCAGTTGAGGTTTGGGAGTTGATGAGGGAGGAATAGGCAGTGGGTTGGTAGAGTTGTATTGTGAGGGAATGAGAGCAATTGTTAGGTGGAGTCAGATAGATAGTTGGGAATAATCAGTTTGGAGTTGTTAGGAACTAAGAATAAGAAACTGTCAAGAGAAAAATTAACTGAAACCATAAGCTTGTTCCTGCATTTAAAAATAAACTTGATTATTTGTTTATGTTAACAACTGACTGGACTCTGTGTGTCCCCGTGAGATACGGGGTGGTGGCAGCGGAAAAAGCAATCGCAGTGGTGGCACTGCGGTCAATAGACCGTCAAACGTCCGGGGGCCCTGTGTGTGATCGCCACAATTGGCTTTTTTAAAAAAATATAGAAAAAAGCTTCCCTATGTTCCAAAGTCAGTTGCAACTCACCAATTCTGTGATCATGGTAGGCCAAAGCGAGGTAAGATGCTGTGGAGACATTCTCAAGAGGAGAACTCGGAAAAAGAGGAACACTTGGGAGTGAAGAGTGGGCACTTGCGGCAGGCGGAGACTTTCTACCAGCCTTTCTGAAACAGAAAAATCAACACAGATTTGGTAGCTCAAAAATCTGCAGCCCAGTTAATGAAAAAACAACCGATTAATAGTATGAGTTTTAGTTGATTTGTATTTAGGAAAGCTACGCTAAACTCATGCGCACACAAACCTCCCCTCAATGTAGAATATTAGAGGTGCTGGGGGAAGGAGGGAGAGATGTACCAGTTTTCAAGTAAACAGTTCACTGTGTTTCTAAGAGACCATGATAACAAGCCAATGGTATGATCCAGAGGTTAGCAGGACTTTTTTTTGTATGCTTTGTTCTGCTGGCCCCAAATTATGTGCCAATACACAGAGCAGAAGATTTAACTACTGTTTAAATCGGGGGTAGGGAGTCCTTGGGAGTCCACATACTAATAAACTCCAACTCCCATGTGGCCCAGCTAGCATGACTGGTTGGCATGCTTCCGTCTTGAGAGACAAGGGGAGTGTGCCTCCAGAGGTGAAGACAAACCACCACATTTGCAGCACTGAAGTGACCTCCCCAGGGTGCAAGCTAATGGAAAGGAAACTCCGGGAGGACATATCATCCATAAAGCACTAATAATAGTTAAGCAAAGGACACTTGTACTTTACCCCTCCAAGGGAAATGATAAAATTCTTATTTACCTTGTATATCTGGAAGGTATTTCTGGTATTGGTCCACTTCACTGCTAAAAATGGCAAAGGCCAGCCTCTTCAGAAGCATAGCACGCTGTTCCAGTTCTACATCCCGATTGGCAAACAGATTGAGCGAACTGCTCTGAGCTACGGCCACACGTGCTAAAGAAGGAATCATGCAGCAGAGAAGGTGCTTTTAGTGAAGACAAGAGTTCTTGGCTCAGAGACAGGAGTAGTTCAAAACAGGCACAGGACTCCAGGTTGGAAAAGGCTGATTTAAAGTATGTTATTAAAATCACTAGTTGAGTGCCGTAAGTCAGTGCCCAGATTGTATTCTGCACTTTAAACATATATGCCAGGTACCATATACACTACATGGATCCTATTTATGAGTTAAATGCACTGTTTGTGTGCATTTCTCTTAAGAAGACCCATCTAGTCCAGCATCCTGCTTCTCACAGTGGCCAATGAGATGTCCAAGGCAGGACATGAGGGCCACAGCACTCTCCCACTGTTCCCTATATTCATGAGAGCAAGGGAACTATTCGTAGGATAGACCTGGCACCATTCACACGTCAGCAGTCACTTCAATCAATAAGTCTTGGTGTTCAATACTCTAGAATTTTCTCTGAATATACTTTTAAAAAAGTGATTTTGCATTCTTTTTTTAAAAAAGGGATGCAACACATTCTGAGTTAAGACACACTCTTGTGGGCTACTTGGCAGGTGGATCTTGCATACAAACAACAAAGCCCTAGTTGAAGGCAGAGAGAGCAAGGAAAAATTCAAGATATTAATGAAACAAACATTAAATTCACAAAACCAGAAACAATATAAATTTACCAAAATTACTTCCAACGGCAAAGTCAATGAAAAAGTATCTATCATGCCTATGCTGTTTTTGCCAAAAACCAAGCTTTCTTGGCTTAGATGAGTTGTGATTTGGACCATTATGCCAGGCATCCCCAACCTGTGGCCCTCCGGATGTTTTGGACTACAATTCCCATCATCCCCGACTACTGGTCCTGTTAGCTAGGGATCATGGGAGTTGTAGGCCAAAACATCTGGAGGGCCACAGGTTGGGGATGCCTGCATTATGCAGACATCAGAAGAATCAATCTTTACAACATGATAGCTAGTATTATTAGAATGGATTCCAAACATGCAAGTGTCTGTGGATCTTGTACACAGAGTTAAAAGCCAGAACTCACTCATCAGATCTCTGAACGTGGTTTTGTCATGTGTCATCAAATTATCCATGATTGCTCTCCAACTAAAAAAGAATTTAAAATGATATTGTCATTGCAAATAAAAGCAGGGGATTTTATTTTGGTTTAAATGAAAAGGGAAAGTGTCAGTTTGACGCATGCCCCTTTCACAATTCTGCTCTGTACGTCAGAATAACATCCCGCAGTATATGAATGGTACAGATCTGTAAGAACCAAGCAGCTGCCTCTGTTGACAGAGGGAGTCTTGGGGTTAGGGAGTGGGGAGAGTATAAAGAAAAGATACAAGAACTTGAGAAGAATGCTGCAGGATCAGGCAAAATGAAATCTAGTGCAACATCCTGTTTTCACAGTGGCCAACCAGATGCCTAGGAAGTCCACAAGAAGGAACTGAGTGCAACAGCACTCTCCCCAGCAACTGAACTGGTATTCTGAGGCATACTGTCTCCAACAATGGTTGCAGAATATAGTCATTGGTAGCCCTTATCAGGCTTGAACCAAGGCTATTTGAGAAGCTCTTTCTGGAATCAGCAACCACACTATCCAAGCTATGGGTAGATGTGCATGGAATCAAGTAGAGGCAGTGGATGTGCAGAACTAACAAATTGTGGGAACTTGGAGAAACAAGCTCTGTAAGAACTGGAGAGAAAATAGCAGAGGAACGAAGTTCAGCCACACCTTATGCAAAAGGCATCAGGTTTCACCACTAGAATCTGCAGGTAGGGTTGGTGAAAGAGCTGCGTGAAACCCTGTTGTGATGTTGCTATATAGTGTAGACCTTACAGCCAACAGAAGGTTATACAAGCAAATGAGAGTATCTAGTCATCTGGAAAGTGCAGACTGCTAGAATTTTGTCTTATGCTGTCTTAAGGCTGGGGAGCTGATGTGGTGCCTTCTAGACATTGCTGGCCTCAACTCCCATTATCCCTGAACATCAGCCATGCTGGCTGGAGCCAATAGGAGTTGGAGTCCCAAAACATCTGGAAGGCCCCATGTTGACAAGAACTGTCTTGGGGAAACAATTCTATTCCCTCCGCTCCCCGGTACTAAAATCAAACAGGAGCAACAAAAAGCCTTACTGATTAACACAGGAAGCATCCATTTGAAAGAAACTGGAATCCATAAAGAGGTCAAAAGCTTCCTTTTTCCACGCTCTCCTCGTGTACTGATAGCCGCTCAGGCTGCTCAATAGCTGAACACACGCTCGGTAGCTGGGCGCGTTATGGGCACTGGAACAAGGAAATAAATCCAATTCAAAATGATTTCAAGTAAGAAAAACCCTGCACAAAAACAGTCAGAACACAGCACCTTTAAATCAATTTGAAATTATTCTTGCTTGGATCCCAACACCAGATCCTGGCCTACAACTGCCCACTGAATGCCCCATCCTCTTCAAATGCTCCTCCTGGATGTTAGTAAACCCTCCAGAGCAGACTTTAGCACCGTGCAAGGGGGTGCACCTAAAAGGAAAATTCATTATTAGAAAATCACTACCCTCCACTGTGCACATGCATAATCACAACCATGATGGTACTATTGATGTGGCTAGTCAACAACTCCCATCAGCAATGTTGGCCGCTGGCCTTGTTGGTTGGGACTGATGGGAACTGGAAGTTGAACGACATCTGGAGGGCTACACTTTCTCTGCCTCCGCACTGGGTGAAGCATTTAGAGCTTAATTTGTCAGAAACATGCCTTATTCATTCAAGCAGCTCTGTGTCATCTGTAGCCTGAGAAGTTCTCCTTCTTCAACAACTAGCCTGAAGCAGAGAGCTGGGAAAACCAAGGCATCTTACACCAGAAAGTTACGCCACATAAAGAGCAAGCCTGGTAATGCAAATCTAGGTGGCTGAAGTGCGTTACACCTCTGGTGGAGAGGTCAGCAGAGTCTGTCAGCCACAAAGATAAAATTCCTGCCATTGGTAATACACAGCACAGAATGTTTACACTGGGATAGGCTCAGTGATGAAGCTTTTGTTTGGTGAAGCTTTTGACAGCAACTGACTTGAGTTACTCTAATATCAAGGGATATTCCTGAACGCTATCTGCAAAATACAGAGTTACTGTGCAAAATCAGAATTTAGGCTGCTGAAATGCAAAATGTCTCACATCTCACAATGTCTCACAAATGCCAACAAGCAGGAAAGGTTGGAGACTACGGATTGCTACTTTTGCTGCTGAACTCTTTCAATAGTCAACATGAGTTCATAGAAGTGCACTCAGAAGAGCAGTTGGGGAAGTGGCAAAAAAGACTACTAGGGGAGCAAGAATGTAATCATTGCCAGATAGGACCTTAATCTACTATGAAGGGAAGTGGGGCAGATGAATGGGATGGCAGGAAATATCTGGCGTGGGGGAGCACCAGCCTTGGAGTCCTTCCTGCAGAGTAGGGCCATATGTCACTGCAAGTATTAGTGCTCCTTACATATAACTGCTCATTTCAAGACTGCACAGAAGGACCACATTCAAACAACAGAATCTCATCTTAATAAGCAGAGATATAGATGAGCCTTTGGCCACATACACAGCCTTTTCACAAGAGCCAGCAAACAAACCAGAATGTATCTAGTTAACTAACATGAATTATAGTTCCCTGCTTTGTTCAAGCCTGGAAACTATGGCAGACAGCTTTCGAACACGTCAGGATATTAAGCTATTAAGTTGGCTAAGTATCCTGGCTTGTTCTGAAGCAGTTAATCATCATTTCCTTGTTTGGGAAACTCGTCAAGAGAGTACTTTATGGAAACTGTAATGGTAAGTTCACTGAAAGTGTACATCATAGTTAAAATAAGTTGTACATGTAATTGTACAGGTACCTGTGATTGCGAAGATAAGGCACAACATAGTGCATTATATTAACAAGAAGTGGAATAACTCGCTCTTTTTCATCACTGTAGAAAACCATATCCAAAAGATGAGCCAAGACCTACAAGAGAAGAGAAATATTGAAAATGTCAATTTTCTGCCCTTACAAACAATCTTTAAGGACTTCTGCTTAAAATATATAAATACTGTACTATATATCCTTTCAATGGATGACTGCCCAGTTTCCAGCTATATTAATTATTTTCAAAATGTCACAAAGAAAACATTATTTAACAAGTGCTCTTTCAAATATCGTCTTATCAAAACTAAATGGTTGTTTAAAAAACCCCACAAATTTCTTAAGTAATAGCACCAAAAATATAGATGATTTTTCTTCATTCTCTCAAAAGCAGATAAGAATTGTATACTGACAAATGTGCTGCATTCCATAGCAGAGAAATCCTGTCCGAGACTGAGCACATGAACATGACAGTTTTAATACCAAATCAACTTCTGAGCTTAATGTGTGCTTTTTTTGGGGGGGGGGGCAACAGCTATATTATCTTTCAGCACAATTTTGTTCCTGCTAAAAGGGGGAAAATATACCCCAAAGCACATGCATAGACAATTCCCTTCTCTACTATTTCCAGAAACATGGGCTTGGATGAAGATTTGCAAGGCAATCCTAACATGTCTTCTCAAAAGTAAGTTCTATTGAACTCAATGGTGCTTACTCCCAGGTAAATGGGGTTAGGATTGCAATCTTAAGTCATGCTTATAGTAGGCCCATTAAGACCAACGGGGCTTAAATTAGCCACAACAAAATTCAGTCCCACTGATTTGAATGGTAGCTTTGTGCTAGCAAAAGCCCTTCCTGTTAGCCTAAGGCGGCACGCCACTTTCACTAATGCCTCCTTCCAACTGCAGCCACATATGCTATATCCCATACTGCTCCAAAAGATCCCCGGAACCTAAGGAGAAGCTTTTGGGAAGCACCAGAGCCTGCCCTGGATAGGAGAGATCACTGAAAATCAGGTTCCTTGCCTTTCACTAGTGCAGGTGTGAGGAACCTCAGGTCCAGGGGCCAGGTGTGGCCCACCAGGCTTCTCGCTGCTCAAAAATATGTGCTTTCTTGCACATCTGAATATTCACCTACCAAAATTCCAGAAGTGCAAGTGTGGTGAAATAATGCTCTGTTCTTTTCTGTGTTAACTCTTATATTTATATACAAACAAATATCTTAAAGTCTAATAAAAAGGGGGAAAACTTACTTCTGACAGCAGCGTTAAGGCATGGACACTATAAACGGATGGAGTTATGCTTGAGGTTTCCAAAGCTGGAGACAACATATCTGAACATATATTTTTTTTGAGGGGGTGGGGAACAAAAAACAAAGACATGAATCCATGTGTCAATATCTGTGAAGTCGTTTTAAAAGAAGCCACGGGTCTTTAAATATGCAGTACATCAAACAAGTTAGCACTGGGATGTATGCTGTGAGATAAAATTCCACCAGTTTCCCTTTTCCCACCTGAAATTTGACTAAATATATCTGCATTCAACCATTGATATTTTTAATCCTGCAAAATCTTGTGATTTTTAGCGGAGCTAAAATATCAACAAGTTGTCTTAATTATTTTCCATAGAATGGATGCTTGTGGTTCAATTAAAATAAAGAATCATTATAAAACCAAAAAGAAATACTGTTTACATAGGCTGCGTTCATATGCAACACAGGCAGAGCAATCCAAACTCTGTCAGGCAGGGGTGGGTTTGGAATGAGCAGAGGTGTTCCTCTACCCAACTCTCCTAGACCAACCAGCTGACTGCCAAACATGCAAGTGAGATCCCAAGATGGTCGGTCTCAATGCCATCATGCAAAGGCATTGGGGGAATTCATCCTGCTCTCACCCTACCTTCTAATGTGGCCACAAGCAGCAGGGCTGCAGATGTGGCAGTGGCCCCAACCGGAGGGCAGAATGGGAGATAAGGTATAATCCTAAACCATAAACAAGGGGCAAGGAACCTTAGCTCAGCAGGCGAAGATCCTTATCTGCACATGCCCTGCAGGCCACATTGGGCAGGTAGGTGGTTCAGTCACCTGTCAGTCAGCTGGCATCATAAATCTTTAAAATGGACCCCCCAAAAATGGTTTCAATAAAAACTGCCTGGAAATGCCATTCATAGGGATTTTTTTAAAGGTCTGTGTGACCATTAGCCTGGTTGCTGGATTGGACAAACAGATATAGGACACGGTTTCTTAACTAGCTAGGGATACACAGGTAGAGAGGTTTGCAGCCCTCAGCTAGATGTAAAATGAATTTAAATAGCAGGAGCCTTGCTCTACTGCAGCAGTGGGGCATGGACAAGACGCATGCCTCATTAGGCCCATCAGGCTGCTTTGGAGAAGCCAGGCTCACCTGTCCCTCAGATGATGGACAGGTGGCTGTGGCTTGCACAAAACAGCCCTGTTACGGTTATGTTAGAATAAGGCCCTCAGGCCGAAAGTGTTTCCCCATCTCTGCTCTACTGCTATCATCAACAGAAGCAATTTTGGATACTGATTAAATATGCTGCGCGGGGGAAGGGAGGGGGTGGGAAATCACCTTCAACGTCAGACTCCAAATTGTTTCCATCAACCATGATCTTGGGGGATGGTTTAACCTCCAAATTGCGCCTTAGCCACGTAGTCTGTTCCAGGGACGAGCCAGCGATGGCTCCAATGGCATCCACTATTTTGTGGGTTACATCCTGAAAGAGGCAAGGGGAAGAAATGCAAGATGATGAAGAGAGTCATGGGTATCAAGAGAAGTAGTAATTGCTTTTTCTTGCATGATCGATTTCTGCATGAGGGTGATGGAGAGCATGCGTAAGGCAGTGCCGCGGTGCAACGGGTCGCCTGATCAGTGGTATTCAGAGCGCTCAGAGTTTATACAAATGTCAATGGCGCAAGAATTAAAAGTTTTGGACCCGCCCCCTCGAGGAAACCTGTGCAATGGGAACATGCAAAAGGATCCTGGTGTATTGATGTGTCAGGATTGCAAAGCAGATTGGGAGAATGAAAAGAGTGACAATGGGAGGGCCTATCAGATGAGGATAAACAGCCAGCGTGGCAACAGACAAGCGGGTGTCAGATCAGCTGCCCATAAGTAGTGACTGGCCAAAGGTAATCCAGAAACAGCTGAGGTGGCCTCATTTGCTGGTTCACTTCAGACAGCAAAACATGGCACATCTAAGCAACAACACCATCAGATTAAAGGGTCACATGTTAAACATGGAACTCACAGTACACATTTCCTAGAAATTAAGTGTACAAAAATCTGACTGAAATCAGAGCATTTTTTTTACTAGTTCAATAATTAAAATGATCCCTTCTAAAGAATTGGGAAGCAACCCAGGTAAAACCCAACTTCGGTGTACTACAAAACAAAATATTACACTTACAAAGGTGCTTTTTTATTTTAAAAAAGCACATATGTACTCAGAAGTAACCAAGGACATAAATTTCTTACCTGAAGATCTCGCTGGTCTTTCTTATTATCCAGATTTGGGTTTTTCATTATAAACTCATTTAGAACGCTTTAAAAGAAGAAGAAGAAGTAAACTTTTATATGAAGGCTTGAATAGAACAGATGAACCAAATATTTAAACCAAGGGGACAACGACTGCAGAAATGCAAAGATGCTCAAGACTATCTATATGCAAAGAAGGAGGAGCCTAATTTCCCATGTTGACTGCATCTCTCGTTACACTGGAGGCAACTCCGAAAGGTCACCCAATTTTGGGAAGAGGCTTCTCGGGGGCAAGTGGCGGGCCAGGTGAAGGGAGATTGTTTGAAGAGGAACGGGAAGCCCTCTGGGAGATCCAGTTACTAAGCAGAAGATCCTTATGTAGCAGTTGGGATTTCACTCCGTGTATTTATCCAAATGATAAAACAAGTGACTGTTGATACTTTCTACAGCAATGTATACCAACACTGTGGTTATCAATGCATTGAAACAAAATATGTGGAGATATCACCTATTATACCAAATGCATCAAAACAACACGGGGGTTGCATGGGGTTATGGTGATATTATGGACGAGGCAAGCTGACACAAGGGTTTAGGTCTGGGATAACAAAGTTTTGGATTACAACAAAGTGATATTTTAGCAGATTCATGCAGATTTTTAGGTCATCTCTACATGACACACATCAAAATGGGCAGTGGTGGTCCAAAATGGTGCAAGCTTGGTGTTTTTGAGCCATGCTTCATATTAATAAGAATAATTTTAATCAAAGACAAGATTAGGCTTGTTAATTCTGATCAGAGCACTCTCATGCCCACATGCTGTTTGATAAAGGTTGTCATCTTCTGATAAAAAATGTTCCTCTATAAAAGAGCTCTGGTTCATAACACATTGTGCATTGGGCTTGCACCATTTTGGATTTCTTTCCCCGTTCTGATGTTGAGAGTACTTTAGGTACATGTTTAACTCTCACATTCAAATTCATGGGCTCTGAACTGAATGAGGCCTCAATAAATTACTGTGGTGCAGTACTGTGGTTACTGTCACCTACGTAAAGCTGTGCTGATGGTTCTTTTTTAGAGCCAGTTACAGGGGTTGGGTTACACATGACATTTGCTGGATTTCAGCCTTGCTTGCGAAGGCCAAGCCACCTCTCCAAATGTGAGGTAGCAACATGTCCCCCAAATGCAAGAGATCAACTTCTCTCTTAAAATCATCATGGGTACTCCCTATCACTCATCAAGAATGTTTTAAGGTCTCTGAAAAATGATCTTGGCATTTCTCAGTAGGAAAAACTGATGGTGCTCATGCAAACAAAATAGCTCACCCAAGTATGAGAAACTGCCCTGGAGCTGGAAGGCCAAGTTGTATGGAATCCTTCAGAAGAAGCAATAATGAGGCCCAGCTGTCGACTACATTGGACACTGGGATTCTGCAAGGGGAAAAAAAGAGGTGGTCATATGGGTTTCCAAAGGCCATTAGAGTACTTCTTCACACTGCAGCCTAATGTCAAACAAATGGGATAAACACTGAAAGCTAACACTGGTGTTTTCTCTCAGTGAACGACCCAACAGGTAAGATAAAAGAACTCTAGAGGAAATGGGACACCAGAAAATAATCCTGCAGATTTTCCAACTTGAGAAAGAGGCTAATTTCCCAAAAGATGGAATTAGGTTCCAGCTTCTCTTCTAACACTTTTAACCTGAAGTTCTCAAAACCTGCTTAAAAAAACTGAATGGAACCACTGCACAAAGCATGCCCTCACACAGCAAACATCTCATCTGGTGACACAGGAGAAAAGAAACGTACCCATAACCACTCACTGTCTTACCTCTGAATGTACGCAAAGAAAAACTGCAGCATGCAGACTTCCAATGAAAGGTGCTTCTAGAAAGATTTAGAAGCAAAGTATTAAAAGAGAACGGTTATATTTTTTTTCAAGGCCACCAAAGTGCATCAAAAGCCAGGAAACAAAATAATAAAATAAGCCTTGCTCAATTTAACAAACAGTGATTCCTTGTCTGAGTGCTACATACAGTCTTTCTTGAGGTTTTCCCCTCAAGATATTTCCTTGGTTTCTAAGCTTAACTGGAGCTTGGAATGCCAGTTGCGGTAATCTATGATAAGGAGAGGTAGGTTTGGAACTCAGCCCATTTCAAGTTACCATCGTTCCTGGCATTTGAGAACTAGGAGGGGGGTGCAGAATGGGGAAATTTAGAGCCACCAACTTTTTTACTGGATGCTGGAAATAATGTTCCTATCAAAGGGTTGCACCCAACTATGTTATATTCTGAGTAAACCTGCTGCAATCAATGGGCTTAAGTAAGTCAACTCCATTTATCTTTTAGGTTCAGAACTGCCATCCATTTTCATTTCCAAAATTAAATGAGGTTGTGTCCACAACTATCTAGCATGAGCTATTACAGTAATCAAAGCAAACTGATTAATTTAGTTACCCATAAAGCAGCAGCAATCAACACATTTCACCTGTTTTAATTGAATGCATTGGATATGTATGTTTGTTTGTTTTACAGTCACAAACGCCAGCTCCCTCGGCCTATAAAGCGAGATGAGCGCCGCAACCCCAGAGTAGACTGTGGCTGGACTTACTGTATTTTTCGCTCTATAGGACGCATTTCCCCCCTCCAAAAATGAAGGGGAAATATCTGTGTGTCCTATGGGGCAAATGCAGGCTTTTGCTGAAGCCTGCAGGCTTCAGGAAGCTCTGCGCAACCCGCAGGAGACCGGCGCCACTTCGCGTCCGCCTCCCGATGGCTGCGCAGGGCTGCCTGCATTCCGAAGCCTGGGGAGACTGGCGCGACTTACCGCTGGCCTCCCTAGGCTTGTGGATAGCAGGCTGTTCTCGGGGCTGGGATTGGGGGAAGCTCGGGCTTCCCCCGCGCCTGGGGGGGAAATAATTTTTTTTCTTTATTTACCCCCCAAAAAAACTAGGTGCGTCCTATGGGGCGGTGCGCCCTATGGGGCGAAAAATACGGTAACTATCAGGAGCCCTTTACCTTTAACGTTTGTCAAACACAGCCTAGCCATCGTAACACCAACTTCTTTTGTTGAAAAAATGCAAGCTTAAGTTATTTCCATACCTTGTCCTTGGCTATTGCTGGTGGTTGCTTCAAGACTTCTTTCACTGTTTGCATAACAGTCTCAGTTCTCATAACGCTGATAGAACGAACCAGCTCCACTAACAGAAGCTGTTCTTCACTAGCTGTAGGAATGACCTAAAAAGTATTATACATTGCTATTGAGTCCAGCACTGAAGTCCTGACAGTTTCAAAATTACACGGCTTGCATTGTGTGGCCCTGCACAATTTTTCATGGACTCCACCTCCATTTTGCATTGGCTCCACCCACCTCTGGCATGGAGTTCCCAGATAGTTATTATTATTATTACAAGAGAAAGTGGCCTTTAGGCTGAAAAAGATACCCCTCCCCTCCTCTAGGACATCTGATCAATGAAACTTACTGGGCTGACTGACAGGGATACAAAGCACTTCCCAGGGATACTTGCCTTCCCAGGGATACAAAGCACCTGACCCCCAAGAACCTCAATCTGGACCTTAATATTTTAACCCATTTGAAAAGAAGATGGGAATTATTTTCAAATGGCTGCATTACTTAACATACCTTAGTCCTTGAAGCGTTTTTGTGTTGCCTCCTTTCATTCCACACAAATGCAATAGCTGCCATAAAATGAACGCCGTGATTCATTGAGATAGGGCCCAGCAATTCAAGAATCTGCTGCCTCAGGTTCTGAAATATAAAGATCATCCTCATTATCAAACTATGCACCCAGAGTATTTTGCTATTGTCCACTGACTGTAAAGATATGGAAATGTAACCTAAATAAAACTCAGTGGGGTTTTTCCCCCCAAAGTTTGTTGGTGCTATTCAGACAAATCGTTGTCACCTAAATCTATCTTCAAGCTATTGTCAAACATGCTGCTTAATTTAAGTAAGTTCTTATTTGTAACATTTTGACTTCTGTCATCAAATATGGATAATAATACCATCCTGAGATCTATGTCTAGCATCGGACAAGTCTCATTTCATATATTCATTCATACAGAATTCCTATATCTTCTCACATGACCACCACATATGAAAGTAAGTACCTGAAAACTTAATATATGTTACAATCACCTAGAAACTGAATGAACTACAGCTGAATATCTGGTAGAGAAATGGCCTGCCTATGAATTCGTTCATCCCCCCCCCAAAAAAAATATAGACCAGCCCCCCACAAGGTCTGAGGGACAGTGGACCGGCCCCCTGCTGACACCTGGGCTAGATCTTTCATGTTGAAATGCTGTTAACAAATAAAGAATTTGTTTCTTCATTTGTAGCTTCTATCATAACAGAATTCCCCTCAGCTTATTCAATTCCCGAATAAATATTATCATTGGAGAATGTAAGTGCTGGTGATGATATAAAATGAAATGGGGCTTGCAAGGGATACATTCCCACTGCAAACAGAAATAGAATAAAATTTGTGGATGTTTGGTATCAGTGGCTAAGGCTGGATATGGGGAAATTTTAAGAGGAACTTGGAGTCAGAGTTTGCCCTCTGTTAACCTGCAGGGTTGCTGGTGGTTCTTCAGGTTCTGTGCTGGTGATTTACTAAACGCTTTGTAGGTTACATTCAAACAGACACAACTCAATCTAGTCTGACAAAGTCATACACACACAGTATGCAGACACACACACAGGACCATTCATGTTCTTCTGACCTTTGTTGATCCAAGATTAATGGTGGTAATGGATGCAGCAGCTGCAGCAGCTGTTTTCTCTGAAGAGTCTGCCTGGTGCAGGATGCTCCACAGAAGAGTCACAGATGACATGATCATGTGAAGGATAGACAAGATCCCACTGCGTGCTTCTAGCATATGCTTTTGGTCTACAGTCACCAGAAGCTGGTACCAACAAAGAAGAGCAAAATATATCAATTACTCTCAGTGATACAGGAAAGTGCCTACCTCCTCCACGCAGGTACAATTCTGCCTTTTCTCACTTTGGGTCTCTCCTCTCCCCCTTAGCGTGCACTGAGTCGAAGGCTTAGAACTTTAAAATATAGGCATAACACTAATAGTTTCCTATGCTTCATGGCAGTAGGTATATTAGGGCCGACCCTATCATTAAGCATCTGCACATCAAAAAGGGGTTGCAAATTGTCATTCATTTCATTTATTATTAAAGTGTTTTTATTTCCAGGGATGGAGAGATGCTTGTGTCACTTTCAGCCTCAGGTGCCAAAATAACTTGACAACCATGGGTACTATATTCCTCGTTCTCAGGTCGGCGCCATGTCCTGCTCTACATCAAGAAGCAAGGGTCTTGGGCTGGCCCTAAGGTCTGTACCCAGAATTAGCACTGCTGTTAAACCAACCCAAAGCACATGAGTTGTAAGGAAACCATGCAATGCACAGACTTACTGGGTGCCACTACAGAACACAGCAAATTATGGGCTCCTAAACTGTTCTCATAAGCAAAGGATCTATAGCAGGGTTTCCTAAACTTAGGTTTCCAGTTGGTTTTGGACTACAACTCCCATCATCCCTAGCTAGCAGTGGTCAGGAATGATAGGAACTGTAGTCCAAAAACAGCTGGAGACCCAGGTTTGGGAAACCCTGATTTAGAGGTATGGTCAATTCAATAATGGTTTCCTCCCTCTCAAATGACAAAAATAAATGGTACAGTTAAAACACATGCATAGACAAAGACACGGTCAAACCCTTGAACATGCTTACCTGATGATACTGTGCAGTTGGATCCAACAAGCAATAGTGAATGACAGTTGTAATGCCCTCCAGCAGAGTGAGCATCATATCTGGTGGAGTAACTGATGCCATCCAAAGGGGCCTAAAACACAACATTGAATTTGTTGCAGTTTTGAACGGAACAAATTAAGCATTTAAAAAAAACTGCCAAGAGAAAGAGAGACACATGCCTGCTGCTGGATAATCCTGTTTCGTATCTGTACTGCTGAATGAGGTTGTCCAGGTTCCGGCAAAGCTGGAGGGTCACAGAAACCACCACTCTTTGGAGCACCTTCCCCATGTAAGGCAGGGAAGCAGTAATGAGTCCTATCCACTGGGGATGCATTTTACAGGCACAGTGCTGGTGCAACGCTCTTATCACGGCACAGAGAAACATGCCTTGGGAGGTGATTGGCTGAGAGTGCAAATACTGAAGGGAAGTCATTGGCTGCTGGGGGTTGATGTGCTCCAAGTCCGTCACGACAAAGTCAAAGCCCGCCTCGTTCTCCTCGGGCACAGTCATCACTCTGTGCTCCAGGACAATGAGCCGCTGGAGGACTTTCAAGAGCTGCGACTGCAGGGTGCTGCCGTTGTCAAGCTCGTCCTCAGAGAAATTGATGAGGCTGTCTTCAGAGTAGCCTTCCTCAATGGCCACCATATTTTTCCCAGCGACCTTCTCGCTGTGCCACTTCTGGGCGCTGAAGATGGAGGAGAGCAAACAGTGCAGAACCACTTTCTGCACCTTGCATTTGGACAGCATGTCCGAGATGAAGCTGGGAAAGCCCTTCGTGGAACTCTCCACCACTTTGGCCAGCTCGGCGAAGAGAAGGGTCAAAATCTCAATGCTCATCATCTGCATGTTGCGGTTCCCTATCAGGTCTTGCGGGGAGACTTTCACGTGGGTTGGATAGTGGCTCCGCATGTAGTACAAGCACAGAGAAATGAGGATCTCTATGTACATGGAGCTACGGAAATTATGGTTCGAGTCCACTGGGATATGGCTGTAGAAGTCTTTGCCCATAACCGATATGCGATGTCTGGCCAAAAGATTCTGAAGTAAGGACAGCTGTGGGGTATAGGCATTGTTGACGCTGGTGGTGGAGATGGCATTCACAAAAGCGGAAGGGTTTGTTTTCAAGATGGCTTTAATGGCAGAGAAAGCATAGAGAGTCCTTGAGGAGTCATACACCTGAAGGTACAACAGCACATGTTGGTATAAAGGATGGATATTAAAGTGGGGCGACTTTCGCATTCCTGGTGACCCTGCGTCACTCTCGATTTCTGAGATCTCTCCCTCTCCGCAGCTGTACCAATTTTCCAAGTCGAGGCCATCGGTGAAGAAAACGCTGGTTTGTTTAAGCTTCTCAGCTTGCGCCTTCTTCTTCTCGTCGTCTTTCCTCTTGGCTATTTTGACTTTGGGCTTTGCTCCTGGCTGCTTACCAGACTCTTTCACAATGGTTTCTTTCTCCGATGTTTTTTCAGGGAATTTCCCTTTAAAGCTGAACTGGATGCTGCTGTGACTTCTCTGCCTAGACTTGGTTTCCGCTGATGTGGAAATCGGGTCACAGAGACTCTGCTCGCTTACTGAGATGCAAGGAGAGGAATTGTTTCTGGAGATTTCATTGGAAATGCTGTCCAGTCCCGTCTCGGTCGAGGCAGATAGCAATTGAGAACTGTCATTGCTAAGCAAACTGCTCTGGCTGTCTTGAATGTTTGGGTCTTCAGTTTTAGCAGCCTCTTCGGAGGGATCCAAAGCATTTAGCTTAGTGGAGGCATCTTCTGAATACAGGTAATGCTTACCTGGTTCGGTATCTTCTCCAAGCCCACTGACAACCTTGCATATCAAGTCAGTGACCACCTGCTGGACAATTTCATCCGGCGAATCTCCCCTCAAATGCTGAGAACTGTCTGTTGCCATCAGGCTTTCAGCTTCTGCCTCGAAGCTTAGGTTATCCCCAGCAGATGACTGGGAACAGCCAGAGTCAGAACTCTGCATTATTTCTATCTGATGGTCGGGAAGATCAAAATCAGATGCAACCATAGGAAGAGTTTCACTGCTGGTACTCAGTAGGGAGATCCTGTCACTTAATGGGTTGACTGTAAGACTGAAGTTCTCCATTTCATCCATGGCAAGTTGCTTTTCATTGTTCTCTTTAGCAGTAATGTCTTGTTCCTGACTTACCGGCATGTGGGCAAATGCTTAAAAGAAAAAGGGAATTCAGATGTGATGTTTTTCTACAGACACTGAACAATTAGTTCCCTAAATCATGTAACATTCCTTCCTTGCTAAAGCAGCTTTACAGACAGTCCACTCTGATCGTTTACAAGTTAATATACAAGAGTCCTATTCAGAGGCTGTATAAATTACATTTAGGTAGCTATCCCTCAGTTAACTCTAAATGCTCTGTAGATGGGTTTACAGACCCAACAGAGCTCTGGATCAGGGCCCATCTGTGTTGCAAATATGAGCAATTACTAACAGAAGTACAAAAGGCACTCAATGCGTATTTTTAAAAATGTTCTAAATCTGCAAAGCAAAGCATTTGACCTCTGATTGAATGTTGCTATTGGACTTTGACATCGGTAATTGATCTAAAAAGCAGAAGATAAAGTATGGGGGGGGGATATAAAAACATTGTGCTTGGTTTACGGTTTAATTAGGTCCTCATCTGGCATGTCAAGAATTCCACATTAAGTTAGAGAATAAATTACATTGTGCAGTAGTGCATTGTGGATGAGTAATAAACAGAAAACAATCCATACCAGAATTAATTTTTAAAGGGTTGGTTTAGTAAAACACAGAAATTATAACCTGATGACCAGATCATCAATAATCTATCATAAATGTAACTGAGTAACTTCCCAGTTCATAACTTATATACTTGGACTAAATTCCTCTTGATAAACAAGCTTATCAATAAATCTAATAATAAGTTAAGACTCTTAGACTAGATGACAGTCCACAAAATAGGAAAGAAATAATGTTTAGCAAAGACAGTATCTGCTTCAGTTTGTGGCATTGTTACCATTATTGGTGAGTCCCTTCTAAACCAATACAGTGGTACCTCGGGTTAAGTACTTAATTCGTTCCGGAGGTCTGTTCTTAACCTGAAACTGTTCTTAACCTGAAGCACCACTTTAGCTAATAGGGCCTCCTGCTGCTGCCGTGCCGCTGGAGCACAATTTCTGTTCTCATTCTGAAGCAAAGTTCTTAACCTGAGGTACTATTTCTGGGTTAGCGGAGTCTGTAACCTGAAGCGTATGTAACCCGAGGTACCACTGTATGATGTCTAAATTGAGATGCTTCAAGAAAATGGTATCAGGACAGAATACTACCAGAGCACTCCATTTTCCTTTCATACCATTCTAGACTCCGCGCCATCCTCTCCAGGATCAGTAATGGCATGCGCAGCATTGGCCCAGCTACTAATTCATGGATATATTCCATTTGTGATATGACATGGAAGTGCAGGCAACCCCCGATTTGCTTGGGGGTTGTGTTCTGGGTCATCGCACGAGACGGGGGAGCGTATGTAAGCCCGCCTTGAACATGCACAAAATGGTCATTGTCTGTATTACGGAGTATTGTAAAGGCATATTAGTAAGGCAGATATGTGAAATTAGGGTTTTTAAACACAGTACTTACAATCACCACAGTTAAATTTCTGCATAAAATTATTTTCATTTTCATCCTCAGGATAACAAGATGGTTTATTCCAGTAACATTCAGCCTGCACTCTCTGGACAGAAATGCGCTGAGTTTTTGGGTGGAGAAGCAACAGAAGCAAAGGTTCAAGGACTCTTGCAATGTCATGACGTTGGAGCACTTGATTTAACCAGGCTTGACCGACTGACCAGGTAGAACCATCCAAACTGTTAAGGCTGTCCAGCATGATAAACAAGGACCTGAGGATGGGGGAAAAAATCCAAATAAAAACCACAATGGCTGTAACTATGGGCATCAGCCGGTAGTTTCTTCAGCTGGGGAAACCTGGCTGAACAACTTGACAGACACTTCATCTACTGCATAATGGGAGGACTCTGCAAAGGTCTAAGAGATGACAGAGGTCTCCCTGGGCTATCTTTCCATTTGGAATTGGGAGAGGAGCTGCCTTCCAGGTCAGAAAGCGACATGGCTCTTCCTGGGTAGAGACAATTAAACTCTGAATATTTTTGCACTATCTTTGAATCCAACCAACCTGTCAAATGAGCGACCATACGATGAGGACTTGTTAATATGGAGGTCTCTGGTGAGGTGCCATAGCACTGCAAACTTGGCATGAGCTTCTGTCCTGATTTTCTGCAGAATAAACAGACAGATAACATGGTTAAACAATTCACTGGAGGAAGTATGGAGGGAAGTGGCAATCTAAATCAGGGCCAAGTCGGAACACATGGAAACCGTATAATCAAGTGATTGCTGCGGTTAAATCATAAATGAAATCACAAGCTAGCTTTTGGTTCACAATTTTCCTTTTTGCACCTTTCCCTCAATACAGTATCAGAATAGGAAAGCAGAAATAAGAGGGCAGAGCAGTATGAAGCTTGTTATTTATTTAGTGCCATCCAAGAAGCTGGACTAAAGACGGTACCTGAACAAAATTAGAGGAAGAGCAAGCCTGGTTGCAAAGAACCACACTGGAAAGAAGGAACTATTTTATTTATTTTATTATTATTATTATTTTTAATTAAGACACTACTGTTAGGAAGGAAGGTTGCCTGCATAAGAATTGCACTGTTCCTCACCAACACCACCGTGAGGCTCCCATGTCTTGCATTTTACCTGCATAATCTGCAATGATAATATAGGATTCTAAAATAGTTTCACTGCCTCAATTCCCAAATTTAGCACACCTCAAAAGAGCGTAATACATGTGAGCCAATATTTACCTTGTCTCTGTGGGTCAACTGTTGACTGATAACATCCTCGCAAATGCTAGATGACGGAACTAGATTGTGCAACTGGAAAAAAAGCTCCACACTCTTCTGGTGATGTTGAGGAGTTCCATCACCCAGCTGGTCCCATAGTGTTAATGCCACATGCTTTGGAAAGGAACACAGGAGAAATACACACAGACACAGTTATAGCTGTCTTATCAGAGTGAACAGCTGGGGGGAGATGCCTAGGTGTAGCCCAGCTGATGTAGAAAAACACTGAGATCCAAATGTGATGTAGGTGCTCCTCTACAATGAGAAGGCACTTCTGCTTTTACAAGGTTTCCCCCGATTTCTGCCAAGTCTATCCCCTTGCTTCCACCCCAACACATCCTATATTCTTCCACAGGGTCCTCTGTCCCTCAAAAGTGGCTTTCAGGGGGTTGCGCAGGGAGGTTAGCATGAAAAAGCCTCACTGTTCAAGCAGAGATCCACCCATGAGTTTTGAGGTCCAAGCCTTTATAAGGCCCAGAAAGAAATTTCTGTAAAATGCAATAACAACATCTGTTTTAGCAGCAGTTTCATTGCAAACCGCTTGGTGCCACAGCAGCAGCAAAGCCCCTTGTGCTGGATTTCCCAAGCGCCCCATAACTAGCTGGCTGTCAGACACTGGGAAAGTGCTGTGCAGTGGACTTTGACAGGGGTGGGGGGTGGAACAACAGGGTGCTGCTGCGCTCATGTCCTGCTGGCAGGCTTCCAAAGGGCCATTGTGAAAACAGGATGCTGGCCGAAATGGACCATTGGCTTGATTCAGCAGGCTGTTCTTATGCTCTTATCAGGATTGTTGGTAAAATGCTTAACAAGTAGTGTAGTGAGTAATCAGCTTCAGAGCAATGTATTAAGTTTCATTTAACCCAAAGCAGTGATAACAGTCTCGTAAGGTGCAAGGTTTGGGTGCAGTACTTAGAAATTAAGTACCTCTGAAGTTCAGAAGTGGGTCACCAGGTGGACAGAACTGCTGTGCTAGTTTCCCAGTAGGCAGATCACTGCTGGAAGGTGGAAGGGTGAGGTATTAGGGAGGTCAGTGTGGTGCTAACACATTGGCAGGAGCACCAGACTGGCTCGCTGGTGTGTTTGCACCATGCCACCCTCCCTGCTGCCTCACGAATATGCAACAACAACCCACCGGCTGGGATGCTAGCATAGTAGCTGTGCCCCACTTGACAAGCTTCTGCATAAGTCCTGCCAAAAATCAATAGAATTTAAGGACATAACCTTGTCTAAATACAATTAAAAAAAATAAATTCAAAGTTTCTGAACAAGCCAACTTCAAACCATAGGTTATGCAGCTGGCTTACTTTCCCAGTTAGAACTTGCTTTAAACCACCACCTAACAACTAATCAGGCTTTGTAGAAAGTGAAAATAAACGCTGCAGTGGTTCTTCTGCCTGGCACATTTTTATCATTACGGAAGCTGTATGACTGTTTTACTGTACCTTGAAAAAATCTGTCTTTTCAGCCATGTATCGGAGGTTGCCTTGAGTGAGAGGAGGTCTGATCACAACAGCCACTCTTCCTTGGTTTGGACTCAGAGGTTGTGGTGCTTCCACACTATTCAGATTTTCTCCAGTGACAAAAGCAACGGACTGAGTCAATCCCACTAAGTCCATTATTAAAGAAATAGTGACACCTTGGATGCTGAAATCACTGGCTTGTCTGCAAGCACCCATAAGAGTCTGGAGCCACAAGGGGGGCTGCTCTTCTTCACAATCTGAAAGGAAATGGCTTCTATTAAAAAAAAGCAGTTCCTCTTATATTGGAAAATTATATTTATTCCCAGCCACCACCCCTCCATCTTGCATATCTACTGTACCACCACCAGCTACTTCAAATAGGTTAAACTCTAATGGGAAAAGTAGAATGGGCAGGGGGGAAAGACTTTGCAGAAATGTACCACAGTTTACTCTGCATGTCAAGCTGGGCTTTTGATGGCCTATCTTCAAACAGCAGACCAGCCCTGTGCTACCCCAAACAGGTAGGCTGCTTTTGAAAATCAGTGTTCAAAAGCAGTTTCAGATTTAGTATGGAGAGGCTGCTTTTTGATATTTTAATTTTTAAAAATCCTGATGCGTATATGCAGTAGGCACTTGGGCATACTGAAATGGATCACGGCCCCCATCTAAATTTGTAATGGATCTCAAGGGATCATGACAAGCAACCATATCACACAGATAATGTTGAACAGGAGGAATGAGAGATTAATTGCCGTCTAAAAATGATAAAAGGAATGAAGGGAAGCAGTAATACAAATATGGTCCCCATCCTAGAACTAAGATGTACGCCTGATTTGCACACATGGGGTTGTATCCAACTAAGTAATACTCAAGTAGACTGACTGAATCAGAAGACATGACTTGTTTAAGTCCATTGATTTCAATGGGTTTATTGTGTGCAACGCATGGACTGTTCCATTTATTTCAATGGAGATATCAGATCTGAACGTGCCTGCTGATCTGCAGACTCCACTGAAAGCAGAGGTTGAAGGTTCATGGGCTAAGTACACGCATCAGAATTCCCAAGCTTAAATGAATTAATTGCCCTCCAACCATGAATTAGCTGCTTTCCACAATCATCCCTTCTATTCCTGCTTCTTTATCTATATGCAACATATATATAGGTCCTTAGGCATGACAACTATAATCTGTGTAAAAAACCCCAAAAACACCTGACATGAAACTGAACAACAAAAAGGTGGCAAGATATAGTAGGAATAGCCGATGCCACATCCTCCAGATTTTGCTGGGCTACAACTCCCATCAACCTCATCCAGCAAGGTCAATGGTTGGGGGTGATGGGAGTTGTAGTCCAACAACATCTGGAGGGAGTAGAATAATAAACCAAAACTCTAATAGTTGGGTAGTTAAGCACTTATGAAAGATGGAGTAGCAACTGCACACCATCCGTGTCACTGGAATGGAGCTACTTTAATGATATGGCTATTATTTCAACTACGTAAACCTCAGGTTGGCTGTGGGGGGGTGTCAGTAACCTCACACGGATTATACAAAAGTGCTTCACAGTGGGCACCTTGGGATGAGGTCTTGGGGAACAGAAGCTCAGAACCTTACACTGCACATGAAGAAGGTTCTCAGGCTCAACCCCCAACATCTCTAGCTAATAGGACCAGGAGGTGGGAAAGGCCCAGCTACACCTGAGACCCTGCAGAGCCAGTGCCAGTGAGAGCAGACAGCACAGGGATTGATGGACAAATAATCTGACCTGGGGTAAGGCAGTTTCAATGCTTCCATATGAGACTTTGGATTTCAGAAAACAAAGCTTCAGAAGCCCCAGAGGAAATGAATGCCTGTTCTTTGAGACTAACTGACACAGAATACTACTACTGGCCCCCCAACCTTCTTTTGAAAGATGAGATACTTTGTATGCATCAACAAAGCTGTGAAGTTTTCATATGTATTAGGCACTCAATACAGGAGCTTATTAACTGCAAGCAACCATATCACACAGCAGATGTGAAGTGTAAGAATAACCTACACCAAAAATACACTGGAAGTGCATCAATTTACACCTGATGTATCCCAATGTCAAACATACATACTGATAGGAATTAAGCAGGATTGGTTTCAAAGTCTGAAGCAAATCCATTCCAACAATTACCCAAATCAAAACCCAGTATACCTCTCATCAAGCCCTTTTTTTACTAGGAAACATTTCTTTAAAAATAATAATAATAAAGAATAGGAGAACTGGGTTTGTGCACAACGAGAGAAAGAGAAACAAAAGGTAGTCAAAACTGGTTTTACAAAAAGTGAAAGATCAAACCTGAAAGGAAGTTTTAATGGGGAGATTAGAATGTAGGAAATTACTCACCAATATCTGTCTGCTCAGCATGTATTTCTGATGTGTGGTTTCCCTCTGCAATGTAAACTGGAAAACTTGAGCACTCAAGGAAGAGCTGACATGCAGCAATGAAGGCAGAGAGGTATTCTTTTGGCGATGTCTTCTTAGTGGTCCTTTTCCCTTTAGCTGCATCCCCTTGTGACTCTCTGGTACACTGTGCAGCCTCTCCTTTCCCCCTGACGAGGTCCTCCTGAAGCTCAGCTGCTAAAGGCCGAGACAAGGAGTTGCTTGGAATGATGTACAGGTTGATAAATCTGGTTAAAAACTGCTGGACATACTCCAAACAGCACTGCATTGCAGTCTTCTGAACTGTTGTTGTCTTCCCACTTCGAGATCCTGTCCCCTGGGCCATCTTGGAAGACGGCTGAACAATTGTTTCCTCAGAACCCAGAGTGGAAACTGTCTCAGTCTCTGAAGAAGTGCTGCCTAGAATGGGGAGGCCAGTTGTTCCAGACCCCCCACTCAGCATCCTGTCAATGTCATCAGTCGTATCTGCCTGATACTGCACAAACTCGGTAAAGCCACTTTCGGAGGACCGGCTGCTTGGAGGATTTTCACCATCTTCAAACACATCGTTTGGGTTCTCTGCAGAAACTGGTGGCATCTAATTGAGACAAGAGTAAGGAAGGAGCAAGAGCTGAATAAAATCAGAGGGGGAAAGCAAACCGTGTCATTTTGTGTGTTAGCAAATGTTGTTCTCTCATTTTCACCAGCTGCACATCTCACTGCATTTGTCTTTTGTTTATAGTTTAAGAGCAGGTGAGTTCAGAAAACCAGTCTCCACAACCCACAGTGATTTTTTGCCACCACCACTTAAGGGATCCTCACCAAATTTGATGGGATTCCATACAGGTGGCAGGCAGGCCTCTCTGGGAGAGTTTTCCTACAGCCAAGGTGCCACCACCGAGAAGGCCCCGTTCCTAGTAGCCACTTGTCTCACTTCACTTGACAGGTGCACACAGAGCAGAGCCTCTGAACTTATGGATCAGGTCTTTTACACTTCCGGGGAAACAAACAAACAAAAATATGCATGCATATTCCTAACTTCTTAAGCCTTTCTGTGTTCCTGGTGCACATGGCACACGAAGCTATCTGTTTTCTAATATAAAGCCCGCAAGGTGCATATGTAGCTGCCAGTCCATTCTTGAAGTAGGCCACAGGTTTTAAAGCAACAGAATGGGAGCTAAGCTTATAGCAACCGTTTCAAAAGTTGGAGCTGTTTATTTTTAAAAACGAAACAAGAAGAATATTTTCTGTATTACCTTTCTTTCTTCCCATTCTTTGACGATGCTGTGCCTGCTCGGAAACTGCAAGGCACCGTCAGTACCAGCGGACAACAGTGGAGGCTGAACTTTGCTAAGAATCTTTGAGCAGAGTTTCAAGGAATCCGCTAGCTCAGACAAGTGCAAAGTCTGCAGGTGGCTCGTCAAGGCAGAGATCATCCTGAGTAGCAGCTGAGGCAGATGCTCCGTTTGTATTTCAATATAGGTCTCCTAGCAACAAAATACAATTAGAACTGGTATCAATGGCTTCTATAATTTATCCTTTCTATGGACTTTAGCTACAAGTTTCAATAGTTCTATTTTTACGAAATTTGAAAAAAGAAAGGAAATGAAGACTTGGTTAAAAAGCAGCAACTTTTAAACATGGGGTGATAGCTAATTCTGTTTGTCCACTAGCAGGGAGCACTGCCAGTGGTGCAACAGGGGCTTCCCCTCCCTCTCCCTACAGCCTCCCAATCTGCTTTTGAGGGGTGGGAGACATCTTGGATCAGATGGCAGGGGGAGCATGGAGTGCTGCAAAAGGGAGGAGAGGAAGGGGAAACTAGCTTGGCACAACACTGGGTATCACTCATGTTATACATATGAATTTATAATATTGAATCTTGCTCACTTAACAAATTCAGTCACAATATGCAGGGGAGAGTCATGCTGTGGGAAAATGGTTTTTATGGGGATGTTTAGAGAACCTCTGCTGCTATTTGCTGAATAGAGACCTGTGTATCTATCTATCATGTGCATAGAAGCCAACTCTTAGGGGCCAGGGAGGCTCTGGCTCCCCCTAAAATATTTGAAGGGGCTGAGCCCCACCCAAGTTGATGGGCATTGCCATTCAAATGGTGTGCATGACCATGTCATGTGATCAATTATGTGGGGCGGGGCATATCTGCCCCCCCTTTTTTATTCAAGTTGACACCCCTAAGCATGCCTACTTATGTGTATTTATAAATGAACAGGTTGCATGTATGTACAAGCACAGAAGAGTAAGCAGCACAGTCTTTAAAATATTTCAGGAAGGATGGTTATTCTCCCTGCTGTTTAATCTACATTTGACACAGTTGTTATAACAGCAAAGAAAGCAATATCTGGGGAACTGCATTAAGCTGTAGTGATTTGCGGGCTTGGAAAATGTGATAAAACTCCCAAAAGAAGCGCAACTCGGTGTGTCTGATGAAAGTGAGAAACAAATGTGCATTTATTGTGTAAAAAAACGGTTGTTTGAAAACACTCTAAAACTACAAACTGATAACAAATCCACAGAGGGCAATCAAATATTCACGATTCTTTCACATTTAATATTACCAAAATATATACTGTCAGAAACATGTAAACAGATCACTTTTAATCAAAAGAGGAAAACAGTCTGAATGTCATACCTGACAAAGCACTCTCATACTTCTAGTAGGCTTTGAAATGAGAAAGCAAAGAGTTTGAAGACAAAGGAGAGATAACAGGAGGCAAAAAAACCAAAACATTTCTAAGAGCCTTCATTAAGATATACAATGTTGATAGAGAAATATGATTGCGGCATGCATAAAAAACAACTGCTATCTAACAAGTTTAACGAAATCACAGCACCACATATCCTGCTGTCAATTAGCATAGTAATAGACAAAGGAGGAGGGATGCAAGAAAAAGAAGTGAGGCTGAGCCCACAATCAAATAATAAAGAGAAGAATGATCTCTGTGTGATAAAATCTCATTCTTAAAATTAAGACCCTACTGCAAGGGGAATGTCTTCCCCTCAGGGGAGTCTTCCAGGGGCCACGTGACTGTGAGGGGGCCGAGGCCAGACGGAAAAGTGGGAAGAGCAATGTAGAAGAGTTTTAGCTCTGCAAGGTTAGCTAGTTTCTATACACACAAAGACATCCCTGTCTATCGTCCATCTAGACCAGTGTTTCCCAACCTTGGGCCTCCAGCTCTTTTGGGACTACAACTCCCATCATCCCTAGCTAGCAAGACCAGTGGTCAGGGATGATGGGAATTGTAGTTCAAAAACAGCTGGAGGCCAAGGTTGGGAAACACTGATCTAGACAAGCAAGGGTCATCGGAGGTGAAGACACATTTCAACCATGCAAAAACAAGCAAGGAAGGGCCTTGGCCTGGGGAGAGTTGGACGAGCCAGACAGAAAGGACCAGAGGGCTGCATTTGGCCCCCAGGTTCCCCACCCAGCCCCTATCATATCACTTTTGAAGCAATGCCTGCCCACTTTGCTGGATTAAAGACCTCTTTCATGCCACATGGAGGGTTACCTAGCTTAGAAAACCACAGAGTAGTGGGAGGAGAACCAAGTTGCGAGCAGTAGAAATCTTACCAAAGATACTATATCCAACAAAAAATCAACTAGCAGGCAGAAATTGGTAAGGGGGAGTTCAGCAGGTTCACTACCACCTCCAGGCACAGTCTGTAGTCGGGCATGCAGTGTCCTCCTATGAATTCAAAGCATAATTTATTCATTGGTAGCAGTGTGGCTGTGTAACTAGTAATATTAGCAGGATATTTGGCCCTGCTGAAGTTGTCAAACTACAACTCCCATTAGCTTCAGCCAGCCTGGCCAATGGTCAGAGATTATGGGAGTTGTAGTCTAGCGAAATCTGGAGGGCCACAGGTTCTACATCCGTCAGATAGATTAAGAGCCACAGACAGATATGTAGCACTGCAAATATCCTCGAAGTAATGATTTGCAACGGAATCAGTTCACACATTCAGCTGCAAGTCACCAGGCACTGAATCATAACACGAGACACATGCACATGGAAACTGACACAAAGAGTAAAGTAACAATCTACGTAGAGAGATTCCTCTTTCTAAAAGATCTATACAGCATACTTTGACAACTTAGAAGCACAGTATATAGGTTTTTTTTAAAAAACGTAAGTGTATAAACCCAATTGTGCTCCTCTACCAGGACACGACAGTACACAAAACACCTTCAGTGAAATATAACTTACCTACAACATTCTTCAAACCAACGGGCAATGTAATCCCACATATAGTAAGGCTCAAAAGAATTGAACAGAAGATTGGCAGTTTTAATCAGCTCTGCTGTTTTCTTATTTTCCCTCAGTTTGCTGAAATAAAAATGTAACAACAGTATTCAGAACAAAGGTACTCCATTTGCAATCTTGCTCCAAACTGACTTCCTGATTTCCCTCACAGCAATCTCCCCCTTTGCCACTATACTTTCCCACCTTTATCCCCCTCCTGCAATCCTACTGCCCTTTTATTTTTTTGCTATCATTGCCATAGAGGCAAAACCTCTGAATCCGGAATCGTTCAAAGCAGTAGAGAAGGTAAGAATTTGTCGCTGCTGACACAGCCCACCACAAGCTTCCTCAGGGAGATGAATGGGTATAGCTTCTCAGCTGGAACTGCTCTGAGTGAGCTGCAGAGATAAGAAAGAAGTCCATCCATTGCCAAGTCTGTGTTACTGGCTACCAAGCAAGCAGAACCTAAATCTGCAGTGCAGAAGCCTTTGAGCACAGGTCTTTCTACGGCTAACTATAGGATAGGCTTTGTGAGCTGACATAACTACTGAGTTGTGACCAGTATCAGGCTAGGCATTCACATCTACAGTAGAAAGAGAAAAAGGTCTTCTTCCCCAACCTCCTCTGCTTTAACACTTTACTTGGGCTCCCTTTTCAATATTAAATCACCATCATAATCCGTTTCCACTGGCTTAGCATGTATTCTGAGAATTTCATGGATAGGAGGTACTCACTGATTAATCACTAATGGGAAATATATATATAAAACAGAAGGGGGAATTATGTTTGGTTTTGTTCTTATTTTTACCATGTACTTCGTGTTTTTTATATTGTATTTTTATGTTGTGAACCGCCCTGAGATGAAGGACAGTATATAAATTAAATTAAAAATAAGAAACTAATTATATCCCAGTGGACTAGGACCTGGGAGGCTAGAGTTCAAATCTCCACTCAGCTGTAAAGTTTATGGGGAAGTAACCTTGGGTGTGTCACCATCTCTCAACCTAAATATCTCACAGGACAGGTGCACAAATAAATTGGAGAGGAAGAAGTATGTACCCTGCCATGAGCTCCTTGCAGGGAAGGTGGGATATAAATGTAACAACAAATAAATATGCTACTTTTAGCACACACACTTTGTGAATGCTCTCCCTAAAAATACTGGCTCGGGTCGGGTATTTTAAAGGTAAAGGCAAAGGTACCCCTGACTGTTAGGTCCAGTTGCGGAGGACTCTGGGGTTGTGCGCTCATCTTGCTCTATAGGCCGAGGGAGCTGGCGTTTGTCCGCAGACAGCTTCTGGGTCATGTGGCCAGCATGACTATGCCACTTCTGGCGAAACCAGAGCAGCGCATGGAAACACCGTTTACCTTCCCGCCAGAGCAGTACCTATTTATCTACTTGCACTTTTACGTGCTTTCGAACTGCTAGGTGGGCAGGAGCTGGGACAAAACAACGGGAGCTCACCCCATTGCGGGCATTCGAACCACCGACCTTCTGATCGGCAAGCCCTAGACTTTCAGTATCTGATCCAATCCCTGACCCACATGACATATCCAATTAATATTGCAACTTCCCACATTCTCAAAATAATTTTGCATTAAAGGCTGCTGTTCAAGAAACTGGGCTTTAGGAAGGGATTTCTCTTTTTTCCTCTCGATATAGCCACCTGCTTAGCTGAGCATGGTCCTTGCTGAAGGAGTAGTCCGCCTGCAGATCCAGCTCCGCTTTGCATTGAGTATATAATGTCCTAAATACTTCAATCAGTACATCCTCTAATATTACAGGTCCTACAAGGAACAAGAGGAAAAAATTATATTAAGAATTCCACTGGCTAGTATCTGAATTCATTTTATCTGCAGTTATACCAATTGTACAATTCAATAATGCACAACAAAAGAACCACAACTTTATCCATGCTTTCTATTTGGCTGAAACACGTTAAAAGCACACTGAAAACTGTTGGAAAGGATGGCGCTGCTACCACTAATTTAAGAAGGAATGTGATCTCCTGGCACTGCCAGTACAATGTAGTAACGCGTTTTCTATGGCTGTGTTGATTTCATTAAAACTTAATATGTGCATGCTGTCATTAAAGATTTAGGCTATGATCTTAACATGAAAGGCATCGTAGCAAGCTTGTTTTAAGACTGTGTCTGACCTTTCAACTGCAAGTGAAAAAGGCGAAGCGCATTTATTTCAAAAACCTGTTGCTCAATTCATTCCCAGTGCCTGTTTTCTTTACATTGTCAGAATTGAGAAATTCTGGGCTTGCAATCTGACCTCAAACATGCCTGATGACATATGTAGCTATGTGTTATCCTCTGCAATTCTGTTCCAAGTGCAATTCTAACCACTTCTGAGGAGCGTTTCTATCCCATCAAAGCAGCACCCTCTCTTCCTCCTGTGCTAATGCAACACTGCATTACCAAAACTCTGTGATAATCAGATAGTGGGTGATTTTTAGAACAGAGTAAAGGAGGTACAGCTGCATGGATCACAGACTGCTGTTTTAACTGTTACTAAGTTTTATTATACCTGTTCAGATAGGCATATGAGATAAGTTCAAGGTTACTCTTTTACTTCTGGTGCATGCCTCATTTCATCATATGCAGTACCTTAGAATGTATGGATGTTTGTTTGTTCTTTTGCCCTCTGTTACTACTATATGAACTGTTACTTATTTAACAACAGACACCCCCCCCCATTAGCATGCAAGGACATTCATATAGCTACCTAGCTCAGGTTTGTCCAGTAAACTAATAAGAATCCGAAAAGGCTTCAAATCCTGCGTCAATGTGCTCTCCTCTCCACACACGTTGATCTGCAAAATTCCCACCATTGCCTGTAAGAAACAACGCATTAGAATCAAGAAGTGAGACAAGAGTTTAGACTACAGTGACCAAAGCACCAGTAAGAAACCATTCATGGTGCTACTACCTGAAACGCTAACCTAGTTCTACAAAACATTGCCCTCCTCCCCACTCTTCAGTGGGAGCAGCCCCTGGATCCAACTCCCTTTCATTCCCTTAAGAGGCTTTCAGTTTGTGAAAGGGACATTCTGGATCCAGTCAACGGTCTTCTCTCAAGGGTATTCCTGGGGTATGCCATTAAGATTAAGACAAGGTTAGGCCACAACTATTGATCAGAAATTACTGGAAGTGTGAATGTACATTTGTCTGCCTGTCTGCCCCATCTGGGTTCCCCATGCCATCATTTGAGCATCCTCTATCTAACCATTCTCCTCATCCTTCACAAAATCAAGTTAATTTTTGAAACAAATATGAATTACCAATGCATGTCGGAGCCAAAATTGCTGCAAGGAAAAAAAATACCAGAAGACCAGGGGTGGGGGCGAAATACACTGAATGTACTTAAAATTACTTCTTCCTTTAATAACATTGCTTTGAATGATAACTGCTTGCATTTAAAAGTTATAACGCTACTGCTTTTAGAAGAAGAGTTGAAGAGAACTTTCTGGTTCCTTGCACAGTCAAGCAAACTGCTTGCTTCCCCAAAATGGTACTAGCTTTGAACAAAATGCTCCCCTAGTATTTGCAAATGTGTAGTCTACTCCCAGTCTCACATTTTGCACAACACAATAAATCCTTTCAATATGGGTCAAAAGGTGCGCCACAAAACAGGTTTGGCTTAGAGTCAGCTAATCAGGTGGCATGTTTGCCATTAGCAAGAGGAACCCCTATAGAAAGACTGGACAGCTTGTGATCTACCAAGCTGAACAGAGCCCACCAGCCATTTTGGAGAACCTACAAGGGACACACGAACAACATATCGAAAGCATGACTACCTGAACTAGCATTTCCTTAGAGAAAGTATTGAAGTAGTACGTAGCATGTTCTTCAGGATTGCTATGCCTTGTGCTTCTAGGTCCTATAATGGCACCATTGTTATCAAAACCTTCAAGCAAAAGGAAAAGGAAAAAGCATATGGCAAATTAACACAGTGTTTAAATAAGTTGGTAAAGAAGAACGAACAGTGAGAACAATGGCTTAGTTCTGATAACTTACCATTTTGCCGTCCAAATATTGTTCGCAAGAGGAAAGACCATTTTAAATTTAATTTAATAAAAGGCAACTGGTGACACAAAGAGCAAAACATCAAGCTATTTTCACTTCTACAGGAATTCCTGGCATTCTGGATGATGAATGCCACACTTAATTTTCCAGTGATGGGAGGAAATATAAATTTAGACTTTACAAGAATTCTACTATAGTCATGGCACTTTTGAATGTTTACATTGGTTCACATACATCATTTCATTCTAATAATTACAACCATCCTCTAAGGTAGGTCACTCTGCATTGCTGAGACCGAGAATGGCGGCATGCCTAAAGGCTACTTGGCAAGATCAAAGCTGGGCTGAGATTTCCACTAGGGAGATCCTGATTCATAGTTCTCTCAGGCTGCAATCCTAAACATACTAACTTCTGAGTAAACAAGCATAAGACTGCACTGTTAAGCATTACATCACATCAGTCTGTGGCCAGTCTGCATCAAAGAAGTGGAAATCTTGTTATTAATAAAAAGACAATCTGGCTTCTGTATGCATATTTGAAGCTGAGTTTTATTATTATGAAGCTAAGAAAACATTACCTACTAGTGCAAGGTTGGGTTATGAAATAACGTGCATTTTATAGCTGATTTATATAGGCTATCCCAATTTGCGCTGGATGGTATAGGTGGCAAATTTATTTATTACTTATATCTCAATGCATGGCTCAACGCTCTTCAATTGTAGTCTCAGATAAAGTACATTACAACAGTCTAGCTTGGAGGTTACAAAGGCTGGTAGTAGCCAGGCTATCCTTTGCTAGATACAGCTGTCAACCGGCCATAAAAGATGCTCTGGAAAATCCAGGAGCAATGTTGAGTCCAGTAGCATGCCCAAACTCCACACCCAAATTCTCCTTTAGGGGAAGCAGGACCCCAACTGGAACAGGAAAACCACGACTCTGGTGTCAAGCAGGTCCCCTTCTATTAACATCACCATCTTGTCTGCTTTAAGTCTGACAAGGAGGAACAGAGCCAAGCACACTAATGAAGCCTCCTCATTCTCACAATTTTTGAACAGCCTCTCCAAGCAGTTACATGGGATACCCTCCAGAGGTTGTTGAACTACAACTCCCATCACCCCTGACCAATGAGCATGCCAGCTAGGGCAGGTGGAACAACTGGTCCAGGAACATGTGACGGGTAGCATGTGAGCCATCTCTGATGTAGGTGATGAAAATGATGCCAAGACAATGCAGACCCTTGCAGAACCACATAAGGCAAATTCCAAGAGCTGGAGCAGCAGTTCCCCAGTACCAAGTTTTATTCTCTAACATGGCGACGCAGGTGGCTCTGTGGGTTAAACCACAGAGCCTAGAGCTTGCCGATCGGAAGGTTGGTGGTTCGAATCCCCATGATGGGGTGAGCTCCCATTGTTCGGTCCCAGCTCCTGCCAACCAGTTCGAAAGCACGTCAAAGTGCAAGTAGATAAATAGGTACCAGTCCGGCGGGAAGGGAAACGGCGTTTCCGTGCGCTGCTCTGGTTTGCCAGAAGTGGTTTAGTCATGCTGGCCATATGACCCGGAAGCTGTACGCCAGCTCCCTCAGCCAGTAAAGCGAGATGAGCGCCGCAACCCCAGAGTAGTCTGCAACTGGACCTAATGGTCAGGGGTCCCTTTACCTTTATGGTAGAAATTTATATGGCATGTATGTATGTATGTATGTACGTACGTATGCATTCATTTAGCTAGGTGTGCTGGCGGAGATAAGCTGCTGGTTCAGTTACTGTTACTACTGATGTTTTAAACTGCATTTTAGGTGTGCACTTAAAACAAAAAGTTCCCTGCTTCAAAACTTCTTCTGAATTAAAAGGCAGATTATAAACTACAAATAAATTATAAATTTATTGTATCTTCAGTCAGCCATAACACAACAGCAATAGCTACAGGAACATTCAAAATGTTCCGCAACAAACTTTAGTCCAAAATAAAACCGCACATACTAAAATGAAGGGGAGTTTACAGTGTTACAGTTACAATGAGGTACCAGTTGATTTTATAAAAATATAAATCCCGCACCTACCTAGAAGCCAGGCATAAAGCCTTCTATTGAGTGACATGTCTCTGCGCAGGACTACATGAAGAGATGCTGACAGAATTCTGATCATGTCTGGGCGCGTCGCCTAAAATTGCGAATGTTACATTTAAACAAAAAACTGCAGCAGGTGTTACACTCAAGAGTTTTGTTGTATAGGAGAAAAAAATATTTTTATTCACATCCCAGTACCTGTGGATTCATGCAGGCTGAGATCTGGAATCTGACAAAAAAAATCTAGGCTGCCTGTTTTTAATCAACCCCTTCTAAGTGGCTTGCGCCTTTGCCGGCACCAGCAGACAACAACCACATCTCTCCTTGAAGCCTATACCTAGTTTCAGGCGATTTAATCTAATGAAGTACACAAAAAGCAAAGCCTAACATTTACATTGCAATGATAATAAAATAATCACCGGGGAGAAAGAAATCATGTTTCCCCCTGAACACACAACTGTAATGCAGAGTTAAATGCTGATCACTACATTGATCTAATATAAGCAAGAAAATGATCAAAGATATCAGAGGCAGTCTGGGTTGGCCAATCTATTTTTAAGACAAATAAATAGCTTATATTCACTTGCTTACCTTCACAACTTTGCTGACACAGAATACAAGCCAGCTAATTACCAAGTTTCAGTCAATGCCAAGTAACGCTACTCGTTTGCAAAAGCTGTATATTGCTATTTCAATAACGTGTTCCTGAGAGTTGCTGATATAATGGATGAACTCAAATGGTCTGCTCTGGTCATCACGTCTCAAATTCAGAGCTCTGATATACATTTCCATCTGTGTGTGCAACTACCACACACATTACGTTACACACAGTAACAATGGTCTTAAACAATGCAGTTGTTTGAACTAAGACATGAATTTCCAAATACAACATTTCTTGCGCTTTCAAAGGTGACAAAAAAAAAAACTTGATCAAAGAACAAAACTTTTCCTGGGTTGTTATTTTAATACCAGGAAACATGATTAAATACCACAAGGGCCAAAATCATTAGCAAAGGTGGCAGCAAAAAAAGCACTACCAGCACCACAACACACAGTCTTTTTAGCCTCTCCTATGCAGCGGCCTCCTATGATGGCTGAAAAACCACTACCAAAATCCAGGGGTACTTTCAGGACTCCTTGCAGCATGAGGGATTGATACCAGAAAGAAAAATTGGCATTGTATGCATGAAGGGAACCCTCTGGAGTAAGTATTTAAGAGGTCTTTTAGCTGGAGAGTTAATCTCTTACACCAGAACATGTTATTATTCAAATCTTGGGGAGTCTTTTAGGAAACGTTGGTTGAAGACTGCACCCATGGGTAATACGTATATGCAACAGAGTGATTCGCGGAATACTCATTCAGCAGTGTTTTACCTGACTCATGTGGAATGGAAAACAGAAAAGTATCAGGTCCAGTGTGCTTCTCTGTACTAGTACACTGGAATCCTGCACTGAGGTGCTTACTGCTTCCACCTGAAATAAAATTACCATTAGTATAGGCATAATTAGCAATGCTGATTTTGTTTATACACATGCACACAAACATCACAGACTTCTTGAACTAGAGGTTCAGTTAGGATGATTCTCTCCCTAAGCACAGCAGGATAAGCATGACTGTGTCCTCCTTCCCTCCACAGAATCTGGACATTGGCTTTTACACATGTTCATCCTATGTCTGAATGCCCAGTGGTCTTGGAGGGAAGGAAGAGGCACACCAATCAATCAATCAATCAAGCAAGCAAGCAAGCAAGCAAAGGAGACATAAGGCTCAGAGATTGTGAACTTATCTCTGAGGAATCTGACCTGATCTGAGTCAATATCAAGCAACATGGAAAGAACGTAAGTAACATAGGGCTTGTAGGAATAAAATTACGAAAACACTTGGAAAATAATAGATAATATCAGATACTCAGTCCTATAATACCATGGCATCTCACAGAGTAAATACCAGAAAATGTAACTATTTCTCCACACAAACCCTGTGCTCCAAATTTAAACACATTTTAGATATACTTGGCCATAGCTACGCTGTGAAAAAAATATTGAATGCTATTTTAGGAAACAAAACACAGACCTTCAGAAACAAGATTTTAAAAATGCTGATCTCATAAGCGCTAAGTGACTTAAAAAGTATAAAGGATTACTTGGCTTTTCAAGCAAAGTTCTCCGGCCAACGTTAAGCTCTTTTAAGTCCTACCAATTTCAATGGGAAATGCTTAATCCTCTCTCTGTGCCTTTAAAATGTGCTTAACTTTAAAGCATGCTCGTTGGTTTGGTCTGATGGGCAAAGAAATGCCATACTTCGAAAGTATTCTCATCATTTGTATCAGCATTTTTAAAATATTTCTAACATGCAGATTTTTTGCAAGTTCATCTGCTGCTAGAAAGTAAACAGGATGTATTCCTTACGCAATAGTTATTTCAAAAGGTGATGAAGATAATGAACTGGGGCTGGGCTATTCCATAAACAAAACTTTACCGACTCTTACCATCAGTTCAATGTCACTGCCTATTATATAAAGCTGGTCTTCCATGGAAAGCTTCCTGTTTAGATGGGAGAGGACATAAGTAATGCCAGGCAACCGAACAGCAGGACTAGTGAGAAGACTACCCCAGAGTGCACTGTAGAAAGCTGATTGGTCCACTGCGGCAGCTACCTTCTCCAGCAGAGTGTTGGTTCTGTGGCATGAGCAACAAGAGCGTGTGGAAGTAAAATGGTAAATAAATAAATCTGGAAGGCTCAGAAATCTGGGTTGATATACCTGACTTACCTCAATTAAAACAGAAGGCCATTAAAAGAAAACAAAAAACCAACTTGGTCGTAGTTATACCTGCTACATTATATTTAAATTTCTTTCTTGGTGGTTTTAAATTGTTTTCACTGCTGTGCTTATACAGGTTTCAGTTTCAGTTTTGTACTGGAAAGTTTTGACTCTCTCGACTTACCCTTTCAACTTCCTTTTTACCAATACCGTCATTTTATAAAGGCTCTTTCTTTTGAAGTCAAATGTGACTTCAGATGTGTTTGATTCTCTTGGCAACTGTCCACTCACATATATGTTGAAGGTAGAAGAAGAAGAAGAAGAGGAGGTGATAACACTATGAAGGTGATAACACTATGGTCACTTTACCTAGCAGTTCAACAACGGTTACATCTCAAACTGGGTCCCAGGAACAACTGATGATAAAGTACAGGGTTGCCATTCCTTTCACCTGTTCTATAACAGACTGTTCCAAGGCAGTTCCTTAGCGTATCTAGAAATTTTACCTCTTTATTGTGACTGGAACATGCACGTGAGGGTAACTGAAGTCACCAATTACTACAGAACTTCCTCCTTTGGCTACTTCCTTGATTTCATTCTCCACCTCAAGATCACTCAGGGGATGACAAAACATCCCCAGTACTAACTTATTCTTGGGGGTCCGATACAGCAATTCTCTGGCAGAATCTGGAGAGTCTGTGCTTTGAGAATGCCTAGTTTCTTGGACTATATACTATTTTGTGCACAGAGTGCCGCCACCTCCACCTCTTCCCTGCCCTACCTATTAAGTTTGCATTGAGGGACAACCAGTTAAGATTAGTATCTTAGAAATGTTCACAGTGCAGAAGATTTTATAACAGTGGTATTACATTAGCCCATAGCCTTACCTCTCATAATACTCTGAACCTTCCTCCAAGCCAGGAAGTATCCCAGTTAACAATCCTTGCAAGCCCGGTTTCAACGTTTTGCCCAAAGGAAGGTAATAAACTTCATACAGACTGAGTAATGCTGGTTTGACAGACATAGCAGCATTCGCAAGCAGAGGGAAAAGCCCAGAACTGTTTTGGAAAAAAACAGAGAGATACAAAAGGGTACTGAGAGGCTGGACTGGTTTATATGGATAATTTTCAGCATATGAGGATAACCAACTAACAAAGAGAAAGGCTGCTTAATCTATACATTCTCCGGATCCATTTCACAGACTAGTAAGTTTTCCTGAAGAACATCACCATTTCCCACGAGATCCTACCCAACAGAGAGGCTTGTTTTGAATGAGACACTATACACAGTAATGGAATTGTGGAGATTATCCAGTGAAACATGAAAATGCAAAGCTACCATTTAAAAACATAGCTAAAAAGCTGAAAACCATTCATGCCTTTATTAATAAGCATGCTATTGCCACTCCATTCAAATTGAGCATCTTAACTCCTGAATTCAATCCTTGCCTTCAACATTCTGGTTATACTGGGATTCAGTGCTTCTGCCCTCTAAGTGCAATACAAACAAGAGATGTAAGAGAAACATATGCTCAGAGTAGATATGTATCTCCTTTCATGCCCCTCTTATTTGGTAACCAGATCCTCATAATTAATAAATAAGAGGTTTCAAAGACTTCCGGTTATGTCCATTTTCATTTTATTATCACCTATGTGTGTATGTGTTTCTGTGTGTTCAGCAAAGCCTTTATTATTCTACTCCTCTAAAATGATTCCAATTTGGATAATACTGGTATATTTATAGCCTATGAATTTGTCTACAACTATGTCACACACCTCAACAAATAGTTTTGCTTCTTATCATTTATACTACCAAATATAATGTAGCTTTCTCTGTTTTCCCCCCATATCTCCTGAATGGGCAAAACCTAAATCCTAAATGAACCTGGATAGCAGAGAGGTGGAGCCACTGTCACATCCAAAGCCCTGCCACTTGTACTAGCCAGGATGGAAGGTGGTGGTGGTTTTTTTCCTTCATATTTGCTGCACCAACTCCAAGTTATCACAGCAGAGGCGCCCACAGCTGGCTATGTCCTGTCCCTAATCAGGGAATTAGGAATACGCTGCAAGTTAATATGCCTTTAATTTTCTACTGTAACATTAGCAGCAGCTCACACTGCTAAATTTATCTACATTCTGACCCAAGTGAAATGTACTACAGGATTTATACTGTTGACTTATTCAAATAAAAACAATTCTTGATTACAGCAAGCTAATGCTCAGAATACAATATAAAGGTCATTCTTTTTACCTGTATAGGAAGAGATCTTTGGCCAGACGCTTGGGCCCAATGATTTTGAAGATGATCTCATACGTCTCAAGGGCCTTCCGGTGCACCCCACCTGGCAAGGCAGGGTGAAGGCATTGGGCAAGGCGCTTTCCTATGGTCAGCTTTTTTGGTACTACTTGGTACTTTGCATTGTTTTGAAGAACCTGACAGAAAACATTGCAAGACATTCAAAACCCAATTTCTCTCAGACAGCAGTTTACAGAACTGATCGATTTGAAGGTTTCTGAATCCGTTCCCCTTGGCAGGATGTGATGCATTAGGAAAACCACCTCTCATGGAGATTCCCAAACTTCTGATGTAACAAACTGACCTGCTTTATTAACTCGCTGCCTTATCTACATTACAAAATTCACTCACAGGAAGCCACAGCAGGTTAAAACGGGGGTTGGATCCGTGTGGCCCATTCAACACTGCTAAGCTCCAATTCCCACAATCCCCAACTGCTGTCCAGGCTGGATGGGGAAGATGGGAGCTGAAGTCCAACAACATGAGACGGCCACAAGTTCCCCGTTCAAAAGTTAAAAGGTTCCTTTATTTTTCAGGCCATTATGGTGTGTTTTATCGGTCAAAGCAAGCACACACCTCGTATGGCATAAACTAACACTTCAGTTATTTAAATCAGTAGGCATGCAACACTTCTAGGGAGTGATGAAGAATCTTGATTTACATACATTCAATTTTATTATTGTTTATTAATATATGAACCAAAATGCTTCCTCTAGCAAGAGAAAATGCTCCGTTTTAAAAGGGACATTTCCCCCCTCTACAGAATAAGGTTCTTAGAATGTGCACTCCTGGTGCCAGTCGCCAGACAGATGTAACGACAGTGACTTTTTAAAAACTGTGGCAAGTGTCAATCTTCTGCCATCATTATGACAGGGTGTTCCACCCTCCTTCCCTTCATAATAACTCATTCCAAAACCTTTATCTGGTGTGTAGCCTAAGAGAAAGTATCCGCCAAGCAGAAGAGTTTGGCATTTCAGAATTCTGACACCCACTACAGTAAGTAATAAACTGATGATTAAAATGATCTGCCAGTCCACTCCTTTTTTAAATAGTCTGGCAGGGGAATTTAGATTCCAAATGCTTTATACTTAATTATTTCAATTCCCCCCTCAAAACTTTGCATGGGTTTCACCCAATCCTTCTAAGTCTTCTCATACCTTGTTAAGCTTTCCAAGGGATGAGATTAAATCAGCCCATTCACTGGAGTACTCGAAGCTTTTTAGAGCTTTGTCGACAGCTGCTACATAGTTTCTGTACTTGGAATCACCCAGTAGCTCCAGCTCCTCCGCATTCATCCTCCCGCAGAGTCCCACTAGAGACCAGATTGTAATTCATGTAAAGTTGTGAACTGAAAAAGATGGAGCAACATGATTTCCCTAATCCATAACTTTTTACTGTTGCATTCATTCAGACAGTTAAGCAAATATATATGGCCATGATAGACACAGGTAACATGAAGTCTGTAAAAAATATGATCAAATTTTTGTTTTTGAGAAAGAAACTAGTGAAGCTCATTTTGTTTTTAAAGAAATCTGGTGAGCTCATAAATAGTGATCCAATACTCCAAGTGGATAAACAGTCTGCATTTTATGTGAAGAGAATCTCATTAATTTTATACAATTTTAAGGCACAATTTGTGATTCCTCTTTTGGGGCTTGCCATATTTGAGAAATCTCTTCCTTCAGCAGTTCCAGACAGACAACCTGAAAAGGAAGGAAGTTTCTGAAGCCTCTAATAGGCAACTGTAAGTGGCTTGGGCACTGCTTTTAGCTTGATGGGTCGCAAGTTGTGGAAACATGCACTAAATCAAATGCCCAAGAGCAATGTATGCTCACGTGGCTAACTCAACCAATCAGATCTTTTCTCTTTCTCCAGTTCCTGGCATAAAACCCCTTTCAAATTTATAAAACAAGTTAGATGCTGCAAATGTTTTCCTTTGCTTTTCCACCAAAACTGCAACCAACTAAAGAGGAAAAAAGAACACTTCCAAAACAGATGTTGCAAAAACTAATTTTACACCTTGGTAATAATACTCAGATTTAGCATTTGGAAAGCGTGAAACAGATTTAATTATGTAGCTATGAAGAACAAAAAGGTCGCATACGTATCCTAAAACACATGAGACCCCAAATCTTCATTTGGCAATGCTAAAGATGAGTTCATGAGGTCAAGGAAACTCTAAGATGCAATAAAACACCCTGAATCACACTTAGCTGATAAAAGCTTTTTAGTTTTGAACTATGCTCCCTCAGAGGCCTCTCAGGTGCGCGCAGGGCCTCCTCCCCCCACCTGAAATTCAGCTCGATAAAGCACTCGACTGCAGCCAACAGAGTATGTTTCAGTAGAATGCTTGGTGGCAAGTGTGTGTGTGGCTTCACTGGTTTGCAACTGTGCCCCCAGCCCCACAAAGGTCAAAGACTCCTGGCTTACATTATTTCCATCCGAGGGCATTCAGAATTTGGGCACTGCAGCAACTAGCTCAATCAACACTGTGGAATCTTTCTCAATACTTGGTATTCCCTTCCACCCTGAACTGTAATTTTATAGTTATTGGGGGCAGGGAAGCGGGCATAAACATATTGCTCCTACCCACAATTGTCTCTTTCTCACACATACAGTGACGGATTGGCCACCTAATATCACAAGCAATGGGCATTTTTTAAGCTATAACAGAAAACGGTCCCTAAGCGAGGTACTCTACTCCCACTCTCCAGGAACAAATGCAGGTATTTACTTATATGGGAGAAAATTCTGAGACTTTGTTAGCCCGGGCAGTGAACCTGATCTTTAGAAACTGGGAATACCCCAGGGGCAGAATGTAAAGCAGGTTTTGCCATCTCTACTGCACCTTGAAAATGGCGGGCAGTTGTAGATTATGTCAGGGAAGACAAAAGGAAGTATTTCCCCCCACACACACTGTGCGTAATTAATTTATGGAATTTGCTGCCACGAGGTGATGCAATGATCATTGGCTTAGATGGCTTTAAAATGGGATTAGACAAATTCATGGACCGATATGGACTTCCTGTGCTCAGAGAAAGCATGTCACTCCTTAGTACTTCAGAACATCAACTTTAAGGAAAGGAACTTTAATAATCTTCAAAAAGTGAAATCATAAACAGAAGTATCTAGAGCAGAAACTGGTCTTCCAACTTTCCTTTCAGTAGCTACAAAAAAAATCAGCAAATGAAAGGTGTTATGTGGAGAAAGTTACTTTATCACACCTATGAGAATACAAAATAGAGAGGATTAAAAATAACAATGGTTCTTGCACTTTTTAAATTTTTATATACGGAAGATTAACTACATGGTATTATCCTCTTCATGGGTTGCCAGCTGGGGGAAAATGATTTCACTGTTACTTTACCAAAGACCTTGGAAAATTAATTTTTCTGCTTGTCATTTCAAAGCCTACACTGGAAAATTCAGTTTTCTTTCTGCAAAGAACATTCCACTGACCTTAAGGCCTATGTCTGATCAAGCAGCAGGAAACAAAGTTTGGTACCCTTGATGCAGAACTAAAGAAAAAATCTTCACAATACAAAACTTTGTTGTTTCAGTAAATGCAACATTGGACAGAGAGAAAACTAAGGAGAACACAGATGCATTGCATTCCCCCCCTAGCAAGGTAATGGTAATAGCTTTGAGGCTGCATAAATGGGCTGCCTGCTCCAAGGCAGTAGCATAACCCAATAAGCAAATGCTGAACTCTTGCCCTTGCCATGTCTGTCCCATAATCCATACATAGGAGCTAATCACTGGCCCATCTTAAGCTGTAGCATGACTGATGCTGTGAACATTAGGGCTCATATAGCACATTCATTCCATGGAAGTCATTAAACAAAACGTTTCTGCTTTTGTCCTTTGGGACATCTTTCCCATTACTCACATTTCCTTAAAGCTTAGCAATATAGGCCTGCATCCAGTCTTGGTCATACTTAGAGAAGACCCACTGAAATCAACGGGGCTTCAATCAATGACAAACTTAAGTTCAGTGATTTCAGTGTGCCGACTCTAAGCACAACTATCATTGCAAACCTAAGCCTACTACCTGGAAGTAAGCCCTACTGAATTCAACAGAATCTACAACTAATCTGATACGGTCAGGTTGTGCTTCAAGTCTGGATTCAAACCCATGTTTCTTAAAAATTAATGCTCCTTACTAAGGTTCTATATTGGTTCTATATCTTCTGTTAGACTCATGATCCAATGAAAGACTGGCTATTCACACCATGAAGGAAATGAGCTTTATGTGGACTTCGTGTATGGACGATTGCATTTATATGGACTGCTGCACATAATGTGGGAATGCATATTTTTGGGGTCTGTCCATTTGGGACTTACAGGATTAATTTGTGATCCTTGCCCTGACCTGGGAATCAGTTAGGAAGAGGGAACTCCACTGTGTATATGAGAGCTGGCATGTCCCTTGTTTCAAAGGGCTCTATGACTTCCTGCAGCCTGCAGGTTATGACTGGCAAGGCAGGTAGACAAAGTATTTATCTAGCCTGGAGGCATGCAGTTCAAGGAGGAAATCAGGAAACATCGAAAGGCTTTTGTATGCCTGTGAGACAAAAGGTGGCAAAGAAATGTATAATGGGATTGCACTGGGGGCAACAGAGGAGAGTTGAGAGTTGGCTCTAGGATATGTAATTAGAGGGAGAAAGGATTATGTTTAACCCTTGTTTGTTTGTTTGTTTGTTCTACAGGGGAAAATATTGGTTTTCTCTAACTTTTACATATGCCATTTCTTAAAACTATCCCCTCCTCCATCTTAGTAAACTTTTTACCTTGCTCATAAACCTGTAGTGGTCTTTTATTTTAACACCCCCACACCTAGAAGTTATACATTAAGAAGCTTCAGGCGGACCCAAGGAAAGTTTGTAGGCTGATTAATAAAAGGCAGTCATGTAGAACTAATTCCCCTTTATCTAGTGGCAGCAAGTTTTTTCAAGGGGAAGAGCAGAAGGATACACTGTGTTAGCGGCCAGGTCTCTTCCTTCAGACAACACGGGGCCCAGGGTAGTTAGGAAGTGGCCCATCACACACCCATTTATCCAGTTGTGCAAGAAACTGTCAACAGTCTACATTTCAGGCAAAATGTTGTCAATTCTAGTTACAGTGTTTATGTACAAATTCTCATTGCCTACTACTATGATTATCATTTTTTATAATTCTACTTCTATTGTGTTGTTGAATATTTCACAGTCATAGTTTTATTCCTGTTGTAAATCATATTGAAGCAGATAAATAAATGTGTATTCATACACTGGCTAGTATTTTGTAAAGCTACAAACTTTCCTGGAAGTCTTATGCCCTGGAAATGAGACAGCCAAAAATATATGTTAAAAAGTAGACACCACAGTGTACTTCCTAAGAACTTATTCCATCAACCATCTTTATGATTCTTGAGTATGGAATAAAACAATGTTTTCAGTATTTATACTTATAAGTAAATCCTAATGAGTTCAGTGAGGCTTTCCTATGATTATGTGAATATATGATTGCAGCCTCATGTACACTATTTCATCCTCTCAGCATGTAAATTGGGTTAGTACTTTTATTCCCATACTGTATTGAAGATAGTAGGTATCTACTGAGAGGGAGTAGCTTGCCTAAAGCCACATTAGAGTCAAACTTGGGGAGTCATGTACAGTAACAGCCCATGGATAACTCACTATCAAAGCATCTAATGCCCAATATTTCTGTTTAGTTACTGTACTTTCCTCATCAGCTAAAGGCAAACAATGCTACATTCTTCAAATGAACACAGCAGGAACATGAAGACAACAGGGTTTTTCAGAAAACTGGAATGCCAGATCAAACAACGGACTTTCTGTACCCAGTATTTTCTAACTGAATATGAGTAAAGTCAGCAGGAACAATATTCTACAAAGCTACCCTGAAAAGGGTAGGGGGGAGAGTATAAAAAACAAATGGTTGCCACCATCCTAATTTCTGGGTGGAGTGCATTCCAAAGTGTGAGGGATGCCATCCCAAAAGCTCTGTCTCAGGTGCTTCTTAAATGAATACGACACACAGTGCACATTTGTTGCACTTACAGCTTAACTACTCTTATGCCAGATCCCTCAAGTAGTACTACAATTAGACACAACCCTATCTATAACACATGTTAGGAGGATAATGCCCCACAGCTTTCTCTCACCCCTATCAATTTATATATTCAAAGGCAAATTCCATCATAAACTCCAAAGTGAGGATAAGGGTCCATCAAGAGCAACCAGAAACCTAACAACACACATTTAATACTGGAAAGCCTCCAATATACTCCACCAGGGGAGTAATTGTTAGTGTTACTTTCTGCATAGCTGCCAGCATCGCAAGGGAAGAATGCTGCCACTCTTTCAAAATGGCACCAGGCTGGGTAGTATTAGTTGCAAAGCCTCCTCAATAGGCGGAGGATACAAAATACGCAATTGTGGTGCGGCCAACCACCTCAGTCATGTATTTTCCCCTGTCCTTTGACAAAGGCAAGAGTCTCTTTGCCTCCCTTCTCCTTTCATGCACCCCAGTTGCTAATATTCCCTGCCTGATTCAAGATGCAGGCAAATAACAGTACGGAGCTGAGGTGCCTATGTGGAGGACTGTGCCAAAGAACCTAGGGCTTTGCAAGCTGGGGAAAACCCTTTGTATCCATTCTTGCTCAGTTCAAAACACAGTCCCACCGATAACTCTAGAAGCTCTACAAGATATCAGAGTTGAAACATTAACTAAAGTGAAAGGAGCAATTGCTATTCTAGGAATTGCTGTGAAGAACCTCAACGGATGAAATTTCCTTGTTTATTTTTCCCTTTCTCTAGGCATCCTGTCAGATTAAGAAGCCTTCAGTACTTGACTCAGCTTGTTTGGCTTCTTCAGCAATTGTACTCTGGAATGTCCTGTGTTGATGATCTTTAGAAAATGACAAACAGCATTTGAAAATTACTCATATAAGATGCGGCTAGGGTGGGGGGTGGGCTTTGGTGACAAAGAACAACTTTGATAGTGTGAAATGTCTGGTGCAAGGGACCCCAATTTATTTCATTCTGTGCTTTATTCTCTATAAAAACAAGTCTTCCTTTTTCCCTATTATTTTATAATTAGCAAATTCAACCAGCATCCTATAACAGATGCTCTATCACTGAATTACAGCATTTGAAGGATTTAAAAGCAATTATTTCTAAATCCAAGAAAAGGGTCTTAATTGTTACTGTTCACAACCTATTAGCCCAAGCATCATTTAACTTTTCTGAAAAATTAGGAAAAAGATACCCACATTTAAAACTACAGAAGCTTAATAATAGTATAATGTGCTGCTGATAAAGCACTTATACAATATGTTTATTTAGCATCCATTATGCTATTTCCATTATATGTATATAAGATTGAAGCTGCACTCCTCTGTGCACTTACCAAGGAACAAGCCCCATCAAACATGAAAGTGCTTATTTCCACAAATTGCATTGTGGGAGACAGTAATCTGCTCAGTGATATCCAAATTGACAAACCACTGGCTCAATGCATGAGCTTCTAGTGCCTCTCCTTGGGACAGAAGATAGATACCATGTCAACCACTGCACTTTACAAAAGGCAAAGAAAACTGCTTACTAATGCAGTTTAGAATTACTAATCTACATAAACATAGCACAGAGAGAACAGAAAAAAGCCAATTTATTAGTTACTCGGATTTGCAAGTGGACTTTGAAAGACAATGTAGAAAGGGGTTACTAATCTGTGTTGCCTTATGTGCAAAAAACCACATTGAACTGCAGCAGATTGAATTTGAAGGGACACAAAGGGTGAGTACAATCCTATGCTTGTTTACTCAGAAATAAGGCTGACTATATTTGAGCCTGCTCCTTTATAAGTGTGCAGCTTGAACGAGTGAATGAAAGTAGAGAATGCAAAATGCCAACTATTAGAAGGTCACATCATACTCTAGCAGCTAAACCAAATAGCCATGAACTCCTGTTCATTATTCACAGTAACTGGGGTTGGAGATGCATGATTCTGAAGAGTGGATTAGTTTACCCTTTAACAGAAGTTTTTAACAGTATCAAGACTCCAAAGGGGCAGGGCAGAGAGCTACAGGTGGCTGTTATTTAAAATAAATGAGCTCAGAGTGCAAAGGTGTGGTGTGTGCGCAGCAGGCAGATGATGAATTCTCACTCTCCCCACCCCCACCCCCTGCATAACAAAATATAAGAAGACTGAGAGGATGGCAGGGAAGAGAAATCCCCGTCTTCACACAACCAGGCTGGCTAAGACACTGGCAATGGGGACGCCAAAGGTGAACTAGTCAACACCTTGTGACTGTATCTGATGAAGATGGGAGAGGAACAAGCGAGGCACAAGAGATGATGATGATGGCTCTTTCTGATGGGCCCTGCTCCATTTATTTTCAGCCCCCACCCCATGAAGGGGGGCTGTCATGAGGGAACGGGAGATAGAAGGAAACATTAGTGGCAGACAGGAGAAACTGACCCATAAGCATATTAGGAGACACAAAAGACCAGGCGGCATCTCCACGCACCCCTCCCCATCCACCCTATACTTCTGAATCTCGCCCCCAAGGAGGTGAGGAAGGAGACCCTCCAATAAGGGATGCCCCCACCCTGCCCCCCTACCCCCAAACCTTAACGCTTATATACCCTCCCCCCCGTCACAACCAGGCACCGAAAAAGCGGGAAGCAGAAAAGGGTTGGGGGAGGGCGCGTCGCAGGGGGAAAGGGTTACCTTGGTGTCCCAAGCCGGAAGAGCCCCCGCCGCCTAAACACACCGGAGAGGGCACTGACAGCTCCCAGCATGCAGCGCGGCCGCCTTCCTTCCGCCCTCCCTCCGGCTCGCTTCTCCTTGCGCAACAGCGACACCTGCCGGCTCTCCAGAACGTTCCACCGCTGGAATCCTACCCCCCTCGCCTCGGCTTCTGCGCACGCCGGAGAGTTCGCCCTCCGCGCTGCGCGTGCATCTTTCCGGGCCGCGGCTCTGTATCCGCACTCGCCAACCGGGCAGTAAAGCCCCTCGGCCACACGTCTGTCTTCGAGAAAAACCTGTCTTTATTAAATTTGTCGGCCGCTTTATCTTGCCCAGGGCAACCCCAAAGCGACTTACAACGACCCAAACAACATGGGCATAGCCAGGGGGGTGCAGCTGCGCCCCCAATCAATCAAGTAAATAAATAAAAATACTTTACTAATTCTGTCGCAGATAACTCTGTTCGGCACCCCCACATACGTAAAGCCTGCCCCCACTAAAAAGTTGCCTACTCCCATGCCAAACAAACAGACAACAAACCCCGCAGAAAGCGATTAAAACCAGGGGTAAAAGAGAAATAAAATGAAATTCTGCCACCAGCAGATATATGGGCCCTGTATACGCGAACAAGGCAATTCTTGCACTGTTCTGGAATCCAAGTGAGGGAATAGGAAGCGGCCCCTCTGTGTTTGCCTGCGCGCATTAGTTGCACGACGAATGTCTCAGAGGGTGCAATTAAATGTATATCTGTCTCCAACAGAAGCGAGCCATTTACCCCTGGGTCCCGGCTTCCGAAGCTGTCCGCTGACGCTGACGACTCCAACTCCCAGCAGCCCGATGGTCAGGGATATGAGGGGAGCTGCAGCTCTACAGCACTTGGAGGGCCGCGAGTCCCCCATCTCGCTTAACAGCCTTCACTAGTAATACGCAAAATAAAAAAAATCCTTCCTGTAGCACCTTAAAGACCAACTAAGTTAGTTCTTGGTATAAGCTTTCGTGTGCATGCACACTTCTTCAGATACACTGTCAGTGTATATTATTTATTATTATAAGTGTGCATGCACACTTCTTCAGATACACTGTCAGTGTATATTATTTTGACTATGGCAGACCAACACGGCTACCCATCTGTAACTAGTAATACGCAGTTTGTGAATTTAAGGCTCTGCTATCCACTAAGGACGCTTAGGCTGCAATCCTATACACACACACCTGGGAGTAAGTCCCATAAAAGTTTCGCACCACTTTGTAGGAAATGTATACTTTTTTGTGAGTTCTGCAATTTTCTAAAGGAGACGGACTAGCATACACGTATAGGATTTCATTGCAAGCCCGCAATGATATTTTGAAATTGTTATTATGGCCTTAAGGCAATAAACCTTTTTGATTGCAAGCCTGGAACCCTGTATGAGTTAACCTCGGAGCAGGCCCAATGGTATCCACTGGAACTTAATTCTAAGTAGATTGCAATCCCCTCCCCCAAGGCCACAGATATTTTTTGCTCTCCAAAGTACCATATTCAAAAGACCGACCCTTTAAAAGAAACAAAAGGCCTCTTTGGATTGCAAGGTAGGACACTTGCTTGCAACGAGAGCTGGACTAAGAAATCCACACACCATTTTAAGCGGCATCTTAGGCTTGCTCCGAGCTATCAGTCCCAAATGACGCCACGTGGCGCACAAACGATTCCAAAAACGCAACCTTCCTGAGCCCGTTCAATTCGAAATCGGAGAAAAACCTGAGAAATCCTTTCCTCGGAGCTGAGCAATTGGAGGGTGAGCACTCGCACCTACAAGTTTGCACACAGGAAGAAGGGACGCCGGCTCTTCTATTTTCTTAAAGCCAGCCACTGGTTGCCTGGCGATGGAGAGGGCGCTGTGGCGAAGACGGAGACTTTCTCTTTGCCGGTAGAGGCCGGTTTCGCTTAAGCGCTTCCTGGGCTGAGTTTGGCGTTTCCCCGCCTCCTCCTCCCCCACGTGGGTCCGCTCCCCGGGCAGGTCTGAATTTCGCCGCGGATACAATATTTGGATGTCCCCAACCCAGTGTCTCAGTGGCACGCGCTGGCTTAATGGACGAGATCGCAATGTTTTTGGAAATTAGGCAGGGGACGCAGAGTGGGCTGCTGATTATCCGGTATTTATTTTAACTCTTTCCAACGCCTCCTTCCCGTTTTAAGAGAAGTGCATCTATTTTGCTATAGCCTCCTTTTCTCCCAGGCAATTCGAGGCAGCCGCCGTAGGGTCTCTGTGCAATCTCCTATCCAGACACGGATTAGATCTAGGTTAGTTTCGGACGCAGTAGCAATGAGTGGGATCAAAGGTACTTCACCTTCCTTCTCTCCCAGCCCTCTTCCTCCCTTCCTTCAGCTGGTTAAACCTCCCTTCCTCTGCCTCGACGATGATGAGGTTGATTGGCCCCATACTGCTGTCAAGCTTTCCCCTTCAGAATTGTGGTAGGGAAAGTGTAACAATTTTCACTCCTCGCAGCCCCCTCTGTGCTGATCAGCTGACTGGGGAACAGCTGAGAGTGGTTAAAAGTATGCTGGACTGCAGAAAAGGCACTCCTCTGCAGAAAGGTTGGGGTATGAATTTAATTAATAATAAATATTTATCAATGTGCCTCCCCTTTCTTCCTGTTGCTTGGCTGGCCAGTGGGAAGATAGTTGTGGGTCATTGAAGCTGCCCATGGAGTGCAGATTGCACATTTCTGAACAAGAAATAAGGGAGAAAGGCATGTTTCTTATTAAGTATGTCTGTTGACCATAGACTGTGCATATTTCCCAGATAATTTACATAATACAATCAAGATATGAACCTTCTCTAAGACCTGTTGGGGATTATGCATTTTGCCTGGGAAATGTGAACAATTCCCACTTCGTGAGAGGATTATGTGCACATTGTCCATGAGGCCTAGTGAATGCATTATGGTCAGCTATTGTGCTCATTGATCACTCAATTTATATTCCCCTTAATATATATTGTGCTTCCCAATTCAGGACTGCACTTCGTACATCTGATGATATAGTCTCCAACCCATGCACGTTTAAGACACAAAGCTCTGTAAACTTTAAGGTGCAAGTTGTACTACAATACAGTGGTACCTCGGGTTACGGACGCTTCGGGTTACACGTTTTTAGGTTATGGACATGCCGAAACCTGGAAGTACCGGAACGCGTTACTTCCGGGTTTCGGTGCTCGCACATGCGCAGAAACGCTAAATCGCACTTTGCGCATGCGCAGAAACGCCAAATCGCATCATGTGCGTGCGCAGATGCGGTGCTGTGGGTTGCAAACATGCCTCCCGCATAGATCATGTTCGGAACCCGAGGTTCCACTGTAAACTAATCTGGTTACTCCTCTAGAATTTGCCATGTGGGTTTTAGAGACTTTATTGCAAGGTCAGGAAGTTCATGATATCAGAATACTAGGGAAACTACATTAAGACAAGTTCAGGTCTGTAGAGTAAATGTCTTCCTTGGTGATGTCATATATTGGGCTCATGTGGAACCCTGGTTCAGAAATTCTCCAAGAGTTTGGTAAAAAGACCTTCATTGGCACAGTGGCCCTGATCAGATGGAGCACCCGTGTGGCTTCAACAGGAAGAGAACTTTTGAGGACAACAGCTCACTGGGCATCCAGCTTCCTTATGATCAGCTTCCCAGCCTGGACGTCAGATAGGTGTGACCCCTGGCTGCACACCACCTCCTTTTGAAACCTGGATCCTCAAACTCCTTCCATTAGTTTTTCTCCCTCTCTGGCTCAACCAGGACTCAAGATAGTCTCTGTGTGGCTATCCATCTCCCCTTGTAGGAAATTTTGATGGCCCATCAAGGTCCGCAGTTGTGTCTGTTTTCTTTCTGACTTGTCAGGGCACCCTGCAGGGAGGGGAAGCTGCAAGTCTTTTCTGCCTGCAGGCTCTCCTCCCAGCTACTTCTGCTAGCAAGCCTTGTGAAACTGATATGGCATCACAGAAGGTATGTGGCACATTATGTGGCCATAATGAGTTTTTAGTGACACTCTGTCCACACATACACACAAATAGCGAGTGACCAAAGTGCCCTTAGGGACGCGGGTGGCACTGTGGGTTAAACCACAGAGCCTAGGACTTGCTGATCAGAAGGTTGGTAGTTCGAATCCCCGCAATGGGGTGAGCTCCCGTGCTCGGTCCCTGCTCCTGCCAACCTAGCAGTTCGAAAGCACGTCAAAGTGCAAGTAGATAAATAGGTACCGCTCCGGCGGGAAGGTAAACTGCATTTCTGTGCGCTGCTCTGGTTCGCCAGAAGCGGCTTAGTCATGCTGGCCACATGATCCGGAAGCTGTCTGCAGACAAACACCAGCTCCCTCGGCCTATAGAGCGAGATGAGTGCCGCAACCCCAGAGTCGGTCACGACTGGACCTAATGGTCAGGGGTCCCTTTACCTTTACCTTAAAGTGCTCTTACGTGCAGGCAATAGGAATCCGAGATACGTGTTCTCAGTAGTGCTGTGTCTCACTGATATGTAATTGCTTCTTAATATTTATCGTTCAGACCTCTGCTTAAGACAATTGTTATTCTCCCAGGCATTTTAATGAGTTGCATTTCATGGAACCCAAGGGTATGTTAAACAATGGAAACTGGATTTTTCACTTTGCTGTTCAAATCAATTGTTATTTAATTGTGTGTGTGGCTGGTTTTTCATTGTTTGGTGAATTATTATATATTTGGTGATACTCTGTGGTGTTTGTCTGCCAGCAGGATGGGCATCATCTGCAGAACAGATTCCCCCTCCCCTCTGCTTGCCCCTCAAATGTCCTCTGGGACCGCCCTGAAGCAGATTTGAGAGTGACATGGCAGGCTGCCTGGAGGTGGGGTTAGGAGAGGAAGGGGCAGTCTGCCCAGTTAATGTTAGATATTGTCTGTGGTTGCTTTCTTCTTTTTAATTTGTATTATGTACATTTATGAAAGGCATATTAAAAAACCAGGCTTTCCCAGGCCTATCAGTTTGTCCTTCAAAATCTGCTTTGAGTGGAAAATAATCGGTCTCTCTTAAACATCTTCAGCCATCTAAAGCCAGAAAGCTGGCCCATGGATATTGCCGTGATGCCGTCCTTGGTAGAGCTAAAAAATGATGAACACCGCAAGACCATCAGCCTTCCAGCAGAGGTCAGGATTGTTCCTTCTTCCTGTCGAGGACTGCAGTATGTGCTTGGGGATGGCTTACATCTGAGACTGCTAGTTCAAGCAGGTGTCAATAATACAAGTAAGAGTGACTTATATATGTATTTTTATCACCAGCGTTTTGCCTAAAGTTGTAAAGCAAGTAGATCAAACTGTGAAGGATTAAGTATGTTTTCAAGAAAAACGGCAATTGAACCAAAAAAGAAATGTCAGATGTGGGGATGGTTTAACTTTTAGCTGTGAGATTTGCCTGAACTGACTTCACAATGTGGGCAGATTCCCTTTTTTTCTTTCGTTAACTCCAGCTTGGATTTAACTGGATTTACTCCCTTTGCTGTGTCCTAATGAAAACAAAAGTTAGTAAACCTCCCTTCACAGGCAAAATGAATGCATGGCAAAGTAGCATTGCAGGATTAAAATAAGAGTTTTCTGTTAGCTTGCCTAGTTTTTTAAGTCCTTTTAAGATATAAGTCTGCACTCAGATTGTGTGTTTCGCTAAGTTGAACTGAATGCTGTTTCTGAAATTTTGTCAGTTCACAATGCCCCATGTCTTTGAATTATTTTTATTTTTCTTCAGTAATGTTGGCTACAGTACATTCCCATAGTTAAGCTTAGCTTAGTCCCACTGAAATCCATGGGATTTAGGCTGAAATTCTATACCCACTTATCTAGGAGTAAGCCTCCCTTAAAAGAATAGGATGTAAGTAAGCGTATTCAGCTTTGGACTGTTACTTGCATGTAAGTGTGGATTTTGCATTGCTGTTGTATGATGTCACTTTGCTAGCATGATATAATTTTGTGGTGGTAGCTGTTGCATATTGAATATTATTGGGAACTATTTTATTTTTTACATTTTTTAATCCATGTACATTTAGAAGCCTTCCTGGTATGACTAAAAATATGTTATGTTGCTGTTTGACTGGAATTGTGCTTATTTCTACAGCTTCCTGGGGTGGCAGATTACTTCTGACAATGTGTGTATAAGACGCCCCCATGTATAAGATGCCCCCTATTTTTAGGGACTCCAATTTAAAAAATAGGGGATAGATTGCCCCGTGTATAAGACGATCCACAGTTTTTCACATAATTTTAAAGTAAAACAACCTAGTCTTATACACGGAAAAATACGGTATCTTGTTAGTTGGTTGTATATTAGTGGGATATTTTTAAAGTAGCTTCCATTTTAAGAAGGCCCACAAAAATAATCCTGGTGACCCACATATGTGGGGTAGATAACAAAAGAACTGGCTGGGTGTCTGGATTCAAAACGCAGGGCTAAACTTGCTCTCCAGCAGGAGAGAGCCCCAGTAGCAAAGTTTACTTTTACAAAAGGCAAGCAGCTGTATAGTGTTGTGGAATATAGGTTAGACCCTTTTATCCCATTTAGTCCACTTGTAAACAGTACTCCTCTCTTTCTACTCCACTTGCAATGAACAGACCACACACTGTTAAGTAAGTTTAAAATGCTTTACTTACAAAATGTTCCAAATGTCAGATTCATGTATTTATCTAAGTAGCAGTAAGGAACGCAGACAGAATGCTCTTGGGTAGAAAATACAGAAAGATATTTTACTATAGCTGAATGCGTGGACAACAAGCCAGATCTGAACATAAGAAACCTGCTGGATCAGGACAAGGATCCATCTTGTTCCAGCACCCTGTTCTTATAGTAGCTTAGCGGATGCTCACAAGTAGAACCTGAATGCCAGCATTCACCCCCCACCCGGTGATTCTCAGCAACTGGCATTCAGAGGCACGCCACCTCCGACACTGAAGGTGGAAAGTAGCCACTGTGGCTAGTAGCAATTGGTGGCCTTACCCTCAATGAACTTATACAGTTCTCTTTTAAAACCATCCAAAGAATGGGATGGGAGAAGAAGCAATGGAGGAGGACTGGAAAAAATTTAAAGACTATTTACAAAAAAATTATAAGTTATATGAATCATAAGAATTCGCATGATTTGGAAAGGTTAGCTCCAGCAAAGAGATTTGACGGTATGGGAAATTAAGCTATATTAATGAAAGGACTAATGTTTAAAATAACATTATATTTGTCTTTAGAGTAAATTGATAATAAGTAATTTAAACTTAAAATACAATTATTTGAAAGAACAAAAGAATACATGAAACAAGGTTATAATTTGCTGATATTTTTATTGTTAAGAATGCACGGTGAGGGAGATGTGGGGAAGTCCGGTTGATTACGGAAAAAAGTTTTGAAATGATGATTTTCTCTTTTCTTCTTTTTTCTTTTTTGTTATTTCTTTGTATATCTGACTTCGTATCTTCATCTGAAAAAAATGCAATAAAAATATTTTTTAAAAAAACAAAGTGGTGGCCATCACAACCTCTTGTGGGAGCTAATTCCATGGTTCTGCTATGCGCCTTTCTTTTATGAGTGCTTTCTTTGATCTGTCCTGAGTCTTCCAGCATGCAGCTTCATGAGCCCAAGTTCTAAGATTACGAGAGAAGAAAAACTTTTCTCTGTCCACTTTCTCTGCACCATGCATAATTTTGTCATGTCTTCTCTTACTCGCCTTTCCTCTAAACTACAAAGCTCCAGGTGTCGTAATCTGGTTCATCTCTTGCTGGGCTATTAGCCTTGTCATCTTCAGCCCACTATGTGTTATATGACAATAATAATATGTGCCCACCATACATTGTACCATGTATGATAGGTCTGAACTACTTGAAATGTGGTATATTTTTCCTTCTGCATCCTGCAGTTTCTAAATGTCTTCCAGGGTGAATCTGGATGGTAACATTGCTTGCTTTTTAATGCTTAACGTTATGTGGATTGCATTATTCAATATCTTTTCAGAACTGGTACCAGCTCTGGGTGACATCCTTAAAACCAAAAAGAATTGTACCTTTTACTGCCAGTCTTGCCGCGAGAGCGTAATAAACAACCGGTAAGTGCTGTACTCCCATTATAGTTTGCCTCTGGATGAATGGGTTTGCATAGAGCTCAAACGAACAAGTGACAACTTCTAGAGAACACTAGTTTGTACTGATCAGGGCAGAAAAACATGTAGCTGTAGTGGATTAGGTCGTTAGGCCAGGGGTGGGGAACTTCAGCCTCTCTTTCTCTGGCTCCTGGATATCTCCTCACATCCCACTGGCCCCATTTAGCACTCCAAATCTTTGCCTGAGTAGAATGTGTCTTTGAATTCTGATAGTGCCTGTTACATGTCTGTATAGACCAGGGTTTCCAGTTTTTTTGGACTACAACACCCATCATCCCTAGCTAACAGGACCAGTGGTCAGGGATGATGGGAATTGTAGTCCAACAACAGCTGGAGACCCAAGTTTGGGAAACCCTGACATAGACGATAGAGAGGGTGGATGGACAATTGAGACTAGCCAAGTTTACAAAGGTAAACTTTATATTCCTTGCACTTTATGCCTCTGGCTCTGACCGCCACTGGCATGTGGTCCCAGGAAGATTGCTCAGGAATAAATGTGGCCCTCAGACTTAGAAAAGGTTACTCACGCCCCCCCCCCCCCATGTTAGGACTCTGCTTCAGAGATTTGGTGATCTAGGAATTTATGACCTTTCCTTCTAATCTGTGTCAGTTATGAATAACTCATTGTTCTCCCTGTCTTCTCCCCTTATTGTTTTATTTTAACACAATTTCTTTTTGTTTGTTACATTTTAAATTATCCTCTACCTCTCTGAGAGCCTTCTGGCTGAAGAGCAGGCTATTAAGGTTTCAAAATAAGCAAATCGTGTCTTCACACCTAAGGAACAGCTCTGGAAAGCTAGCTAGCTGTTTTGTGATTTTTAGTTGACCTCAACAACGGTACTTATTGGAATATTTCTCCTCCTTGGTTTTTTAGTCATGGGCCGTTGCAGTGCTATGCATTGCTTTGTTTACTACCCGTGTGTGCCCACATCTGCCCCATATATTTAAACACAATTATACCACTTTAAACAACCATGGCTTCCCCCAAAGAATCCAGGGAACTGTAGTTTGTGAAGAGTCCTGTGAGTTGTTAGGATACATCTAGCCCCCTCACAGAACCACAGTTCTCAGGGTGGTCCAACAATCCTTCTTCCCAGGGAATTCTGGGAATTGTTGCTCTGTGAAGGGAATAGGGATCTCCTAACAACTCACAGCACCCTTAACAAATTGCAGTTCTCAGGATTCTTTGAGGGAAGAATAATCATGCTTAAAATGTACGTTATGGATGTGACCTATGTTCCACGCTCTCTTGGTATCATGGTAGTGAGAGAAAAATATTTTTTTCCCCTCCTCCCATATAGCTTGCTGAGAGGCCATGGCTGGTTTTCCCTAATCGGGTACGACCAAGGCTGCTTTGGCACATGGCTGGCAGGGAAGGGAACAATCCTTTTCATGGTATTGCTTCTGCCATTCAGTAGCTCTCTGAGATCTGAGCCAAGTGGCATTTAAACTAATTTTCCTCTGCTAACTTTTCTGACGTTGACCCTTCCTCATTAATCCCAAATATCACCGCACATTTGCAGTGCGGGTACGCTGAAAAATGAAATGCAGGTGTCATCTGTTTAAGCTTCAGCTTACTGCATTACATTTTGTGCCGAGTATTATTTTTCTAGCACACACAGAAGGCTTGGTTATTAAGCTAGGGAAATATATTGCTCCAGGTTCCAAGCACATCCATGGGATTGAGTGCCTTTTGCTTTATTTTACTGTCTGACAGAAATAGATTTGTAAATGCTTTTTTTGCAAAAATAAAGAAGCTACACAAGATTGTAGAAGCAAGTACTGAAGGGATTAAACCAGACACTGAAAATGTTTTGTAACTATCACACTCTGCCGTGTGTGTGTGTGTGTGTGTGTGTGTGTGTGTTGGTATACCTATAAGGTACTTTCTTAGGTCTGATATGAGTCTGGTATGATGTGTGTCATTAACATCTACCTAACTTATCATGTAGACGCCCATCAGGCAGAGGATGGCGGGGGCACGGGAGTTCTGCTCCAGACACTGTTACATTAACTCCTTCCTGAATATCAACCAAAAAATTGCATTCTTGCCAGGCTCAATCTGTGTTGCATGAAATCTAAGACTGTTCAGTGGCATGTAGTTTTAAGCCATGACTGTTTCAACCATGGCTCAGTGTTGGGTAGGGAAGAGGAGGCAAGCTTTCTTCTTTAGCACAAGATCAGAGTGTCAGAAGTGGTATGAGAGAACTGCCATTGCTTGCAATGTTTACATTACATCACCACCCCCTGCCCTGGTCACTGGTCAGACTGGATTTATGGGTTTTAGCAAGACAAGAAGAAGAAGAAGAAGAAGAAGAAGAAGAAGAAGAAGAAGAAGAAGAAGAAGAAGAAGAAGAAGAAGAACAACAACAACAACAACAACAACAAAATAAGCTCCTAATAGTGCAATTGGCACTGCTGGAATTAATGGATGGTATTCCGCTGTTTTTTGTGGCTGTATAAGTCCCCCCCTCTCCTTGCCCCGTGCCATTCCCAACTGCTCTGGAGGGTTGGGGGAAACCCCAGACAGATTTTGGAGGCATGTGAAGGGAGGCAAGGGAAGAAATATTTGCTCTGATGTTCATTCACTTAAGTGTTATATTGAATACAACCCAGAATATGTAATATTTCAGAAGGCACCTATTGACTATGAAAGAGCTAATGAAGTTTAATATATTTTTCTCTCCTACTCTAACCCCCACCAACTTCCTCAGACTGTCAAGTTTTTTCTTTATTTTTAGTTTTTGTATGCACTTACCTGCATGACCACATTAAGCAGCACTTTTGAAGGAAAAATAAAATAATGTCAAGTCTACTGAATTCCCCACAGCAATGCCTCCACCATTTCCAGGACGTTTTCTTAATCTTTAAGCTTTTGACCAGTGTGTTCTTCTGCCCATGTTAAAAAAGAGCTTCTTTTCTTCTATTAACATTTCCTTCAGGAGTGAAGATGACTCCCATCCAGAATCTACTTACTAACCTATATAGGCATTCTCACCTTTCTTGAACTGTGTTAGCCAAGGGCAGAGTTGGGGTACCTGTGACCTTCCAGATGTTGTTGGAGTCCAACTAACATCAGCCCAGGCCAGCTTGTAGACCAACAACATCTGGATGGCATCATGATGACTCCTGCTTTATCAAAAGGACTAGTCCACACATTAAGTCTAATTGGTCTGTGTCATAACAACTAACCCTTTCACTTTCATCCCTTTCAGGACATTTCTCAGAGTTCTTTCCCTTCCCGGTGAGAACTGGGGTGATTTGGTGGAGGAATGGTGTTGTCACCCCAACCCCTTCAACAACAGCGTGCTTCAGCCACAAAATGGAGACTGTTTCCTTGGGCACAATTATTTCCTGATTAGTTCAGGAAGTGAGCCAACTGGGCCAAGTTCTGAAATCCCTCATTCAGAATCCCTGGGTGCTCCTTCTAGAAGCAGTGGCTCTGTCTTGGTGAGTACACTGGAGAAATAATAATGGACAAGCCTACATTTGACATTTGTTTTGATTGTTAGAGGATTGGTAGAATCATAGATCTGATTGGTAGAGTCATAGATCTGAGATCATCTAGTCCAACCATCTGCGATGCAGGAATATGCAGCTGTCTCTTATGGGGATTGAACCTGCAACCTTGGTGTTATCAGCACCATCCTCTTAAGCAACTGAGCTATTAGAGAGCATGCGTAAGAGCCCAGGTTTGTTTCCCTAGTATCAGCAATGAAAACAGGCACAGGCAACCAGCTTCTCTTTACGTATTTTTGCAATTAGCACTCTCTATTAAACGTACTTAAACTGTCCCTGTGATTGGAAACCCTGGCAGGCCAAGGTTTCACAGGGTTTACAGCACCTTCCGATCTTCCTGCTAATTCTGTCAAGATCTCAAAATCTCTGCCTCCATCCCTAGGCTTAGCCTTTCACATGTTCAGGTGAACATTGCCTTGGTAATTGTAATATTAAAAAGTAATATTAAAGTAATGTTTGAAGCAACCATCACACACACACACAGAGAGAGAGAGAGGGAGAGAGAGAGCGTGCACCATAGGACCACTCTTCCACATCACCTGAAGCAGTACTTTTCAGTGGAGCAGTTCACTCATTCTTCTGACACTCGACATGCAATACATTTTTGAATAATGAGCTGTTGAAGTATGCACTTGTGTGTTAAAAAAGCCAAAATAGTAGCCGATCCTTCTTTATTCTCCCCCTCACCTTTCCTCTCTCTTCCTCTCTCTTTCTGTCTGGACCCAGCACATGGCATCTCTTCTGCAAATCATCGTTTAATACAATTTTTAAACACCCTGAGGTCACACAGCATTCTAGCAGCTGTCTCTAGGGGGAAGTATTTTCTTCCTGACTATGTCAAGGACCTTTTGGAGCAGAAGCACAAAAAAGATATTAAGAGAGTAGATTGCCAGGAGCTGAAAGTTGTCAACACAAGATACATTGATTTAATTTGTGTGGCAAAAAGTATTGCCACTTTTGTCCAAACCGGTGAAAACACTCTCAGCTCGTTCCTCTTCTGCTACCTTATGTACTTCTAAGCAAGAGAAAAAATACATTGGGTGTGTAGCAATTGAACCTGGAATCTCCTGCAGTCCTAGCCTTGTCTGCACAGAAGTAAGTCTCATTGAATTCACTGGGGCTTACTTCCACCTTTGTAGGGTTAGTATTGCTGCCTTTAAGTGCTTTGAATATTTAAGGAAGGGCTATATAAATATTAGGACGTGGGTGGTGCTGTGCGTTAAACCACAGAGCCTAGGACTTGCAAATCAAAAGGTCGGCAGTTCGAATTCCTGTGACGGGGTGAGCTGCCATTGCTGGGTCCCTGCTGCTGCCAACCTAGCAGTTCGAAAGCACATCAAAGTGCAAGTAGATAAATAGGTACCGCTCCGGCGGGAAGGTAAACGGCGTTTCCGTGTGCTGCTCTGGTTCGCCAGAAGCGGCTTAGTCATGCTGGCCACATGACCCGGAAGCTGTACACCGGCTCCCTCAGCCAATAAAGCGAGATGAGCGCCACATCCCCATAGTCGGTCACGACTGGACCTAATGGTCAGGGGTCCCTTTACCTTTATATAAATATTGCTTCTCCTTTTCTCATGTGTAAAGCTTCCTATGTTCCTGATCATTTTAAGTTACAGCATCAGTACTCTTTTAAGTCATGATAGCAAACCCCATGCAGAAGTCTTCAGACTTAAACAGTGTGGGTGGAATTCAGCATCGCACTCTTCCAAACGTTTCTGTTGCTTAGAACATGGTGCTGATAAGGTGAAGGTTGCAAGTTCAGCCCTCCTATAAGACAGCTGCATATTTCTTCATTGCAGGGAATTGGACTAAATGATCTTTCGGGCCCCTTCCAACTCTACCATTCTTTGAAATTCTATGAAATCTGCACAAGAATTTCAGTGCCATATTGAACAATCCCCCTTTTCTCTCCCTGCCCCTGTGCATCGTTCTAGGGGTCCTCCTGACCTTCCTGTTCCAATTTGGGGGGGTTGTGTGGGGGAAGGAGAGGGAAGAAAGTCCCAATATGCAAGTGGAAGTCCTCCCTCTGATGGATGGCATTGGGTGAATCCCATCCTGAGAAATTATATCCCCATGTGCCATGCTTGCAATGTGTTTAACAGCTGATCTCTTGTGTTCTGTCTTTGGGGTGGTCTAGACCCGGCTTCCTCAACCTCAGCCCTCCAGATGTTTTGAGACTACAATTCCCATCATCCCGGACCACTGGTCCTTCTAGCTAGGGATCATGGGAGTTGTAGGCCAAAAACATCTGGAGCGCCGAGGTTGAGGAATCCAGATCCTGACACAAATTTGTAACAGCTGGGACCAAGTGCAATAGTTTTCAAAAGGTTGACTGGAGTGATTAGTCTTTCTGGATTGGCAATAGTCTCCCTTAATGTGAATACGATAACTGAGGTTTGAAATCAAAATGAAGCCATTTGTTCTGGGATGCAAAATGCAATCAAAAGTTTGAGTGAAGTTGTTTCAATAGACTTAACTTGGCCACTACAACAAGGTCCTGTGCCCAGAAGTCTTTGTATTTGTGGTCAGCCTCAGGTGGAAGACATCACTCATCTCTTAGCCTGCCCCTTATATAGAGACCCAAGAGACAGCTTTCTGAAACCTTTGTTCACACAAGCAAGCAGGTGCACCAGGCAGAAATAGTTCCATTTCTTTTGAGTGACAATAATAGCTTCTCAAAACACAGAGTGACCCTCTGTTCGCTGACTGCAAAATAAATAAGGATAAAGGAGTTCGATAAAATCTCTATAAATTGTTGTGGTGATTCAGAGGTGAAATCAAGCTGGATTTGAGTTTGTTGGTGTGTCTGGTAACTTCTCTTTCTTACATAATGGATGATGGTTTATAATTATGGGTGTATGTTCTGTATTATTAATACTATTGCCATATGTTTGTCATGGCCATTGGCTAGAACAGTAAACCTATGAAGTTAATAAACTTAACCCTTTGCTTTGATTGTGGCATAACATTTTAAAAATTCAAGTGTGTGTGTTTGTGTGTCAGTCTCTCTGTCTGTAAATGTTGCTTCTTTGCCCTACAGAATTCAAAGGCAAATAGAAGAGTAATTTGCAGACGCTGCAAGACATTGTTGGGAGAGGTTCACTCCTCAGGTACGGAGTATGTGAACAAAGGATCCCTGGGCTGTTTCAATCACTTGCAGCTTGAGGATGTTTTTGTGTGCTGCACCAGTTATAAAAACACTGTGCAACATCCAGTGATGGCCACCCATTTGTACAATAGAAATCTTGGGCTGTGGCACGACACTACTAGTTTTCTCTTCTCCCTGCCCTGCCCAAATCTGCTCTGCAGGGTCCTCCAACACTCTGGAGCAGTTTTTTGGGGGTAAGCAGAGTTTTCAGGACGATGAGCGAAGGGGAGAAGCCCAGTTGCGTGTGCAGATAAGTTCAGTTACATATCACCATTATTCATAGAGGTTTGCAGGCCAGTGTTTGGGAGAGGTTTTTTTAATAATATCAATCTGCTATTGGGCTCCAGTAATCCCATTTAATGTCCTGTGGGGAAATGAAATTAATTATTTCAAAATGAACTCCAGTTTAATGTATTTTTTTTGGTAACTTATTTGTTCATTTGTGGCTTAGTTAAACATTTAAAATAAAATAAAAATAGAAAAGCAAGCAAAGGTAAAGCACTACAGGTCTACAGACCCTTTAATGGTTGAGAATCACATGGAGCATGAGGTGGTTCAGGACTTGTATAAAAATAATCTACAAAAATTCAAATGGCTGCTGGTGTCTGCAGCAGCTGCTGGCTTGGGAGGATATATGAAACTTAAGACCTTTTCAAATATATAACATGCTACTATTTTTAAATATGCTTTGATAACTGTTTTGATTTCTTCTCTTCTTTGTTTTTTGTTGTTGAAAGTGTTCTTGAAAAATTAGAGAGTTTGGATGTGAATATTTTAAATAACTTGAAATACTTAGGGGTAACAGTGGTTTATCAGTCAGGCTTGTCATGTGTTGTTTTTAGTCAGCCCTACTCCAGCAGTCTGACATGAAATTTTAGTGGGCAAAGCTTGATCCGGATCTATGGACAGATTCAAAATGGTTGGAATTTTTTGAGCAAGAGGGCAGTTTACATCTGAAGCCCCCTTCCCATTTGAATACACTCCCTCTCCTTGTATATGTGTGGTTTATGTATTAGTTATTTGTCCCACGCCTGTGACTCAGTAAGGCTTCAGCTCTGAAATTAATTCTGCATTTGGTAAATATAGTACAGATACTTATATTATTTTTACTTCTAGGTGCCACAAAATACTATTTCACTGAAGTCTTTGTTCAGCCATCTGAAGAAGGTTTTGACATGGTACCAAGGTGTGAAAGAATTCTGCATTTTTAAACTTTTCAACAGTTCTGCCTTTGTTTCATTTTTTCCTGTACATTTCATGAAATATAACATACATTTAATGGTATTTGAAACCGTGTTAATTAAGTGCATTCCTTGCTTTTTCTGTTCTTTCTCCTGCTAAGAAGTGTTAATTAGACTGTGGCATTAGGAAATGGAATTCTTGAAGTCAAAAGTCATCTGGCTGATTAAGGGGTGCCAGTTTCTATGGTACTCTGTAGCCATCAAACATCACAAACTTTTTAAAAGGTGCTTCTATTTCTTCCCAGTAGAAGGAAATGTGCATTCTTCTTCCTTGAACCGAAAGTCCATTCCAGAAGCCTGAACTGTATCTAATCATGTATGGATAATCTATTCAGGGGGCAAAGGAGAAGAGAATATTTTTTATCCTCCCCTCTGCTTGCCCAGACAGATGTGATATGTGGTATTAGACACATTATGGCTTGGGTTGTTTGTGTGCTACTCAAGCTCTTAGATTGGACTTCAGCTGTTGAATGCACTCTTTTGGCACATGTGTTTCCTCTCCATGTATCTTCCTTATAGATGATGTCCAGGTCACGCACTAATCTACTGCATTCTCTTGGCTTATCATCCTGCTACACCAGGTGTGGAGACCTTTAGCCTTCCAGATGTTGCTTAACTGCAATTCCCATTAGCAAGCATGGCTAATGGCCAACAATAGTTGGAGTTGGAGTTCAGCAACATCTGAAGGGCCAAAGGGGTTTTCCCACACCTGTTCTACACTATTCATTATAAGGCATAGTGCAAAGCCAGATTCACAATGTTACCGAAACAGTTAATACTTGCATTTCCTCCCCTGACTGCTTTCCCTAGTATTCCTACTGGTTACCCTGCCCTTGAAAACCACTATTATCATCCTTGCAATGCCCTTGTAACATCCCAGTTTATGATGTGCTTACAACAGTATTAATAATCCCCAGCCTGAGCATTGGTTTGCTGTTGTAGCAAGTTTTAGGGTTAATCAGTGGCAAATTATGCAAACTTAAAAGTTGCTGTAATTAATTTCTGCCATGAAACATATAATTGCCAATTACAAGCTGATACTTGACCATCTTTTTCTAACCTGCACAGCAATCAGTTTCAATTAGAGCTTTCTTCCTTTTTTTAATTGGAGGGATGGCTTTTAAATAAAACATTTTTGAACAAATTTCATCAGCTGTACCTGTGCTGCAACTACCATAAAGTGCTGCAACTACCTTGCATTGTGATGACGATTATATGGATTAGTTTCTCTCTTTATGGAGGTGGAAGATTTTTCAGCACATGTTGTGTATGCACTATGCCAGGAGTCAGAAATTTAGAGATAGGAGAGAATAAGGATATGCTGAAGAGACAATAGAGATTTGTGTTTATATGTTAGTCCTGGAAAGGGCCATAAGCTCTTTTGGACAGGGTTGAGGTCTGGCATGTACATACAGTCAGGCTCACATTATAAGATGCTGGGGATTATTTTCATTAAATGCAATCCCTTTGCCTTGAACCTTCTGGGATGCAGTACTGTATTAGATCAGGTGTGACATTTTATTGTATAGTGGGGGTGGGGAATCATTGCTAAGGAAGAAGGTACAGAAATCTGGTTGATTACTACATGTAAAGAACTCCAAACTGCTTTTGTTTCTGTATTGCAGAATAGTTAATGGGCCAGTTTTACCTCAACAAGGCATCTTGAACAGGACACTGTTTTATTCCTGCCCTTTGCATTCTTCATGCTTTGATGATACTTCCATGTCCTTTTTTTTACTACTCTTGCTGTTTCTGCTGTCCAAAGCCCTACTAAATATTTTTGTGTGATTGGGGCTGAAAGGTACCTCTTCCATAGGTAACAGTGGCACTGGAAAATGCAAATGTCTCATTTTTCAACAAGCCTTGCCCTGATTTTTCTCTCTCTTTTTACGTACTCATTTGCTTTTCATGCAATGGCAGTCATGATTAAGCTATCTTTGCTTTTCAAAAAACAGGTCTCCCTTTATACAAAGTGTTGTTGCCCAGTGCCTTGAAGAGCTTTCTTTTGCTAGAAGCACATTTAGGTTCAGCATACAAGGAACTGATGGGACAACCTACATCTTGGTAAGTTGCAGACCTGTTAACTTTTTCATACTGTGATATCCTACGACTTGCCTCCAAATCTTTCCATGCTGTTTAGCTTGCTCACCCTTGCTAAGCAGACTTTGTTAATTCTTCTAACAGTTAACAGTGCAGTCTGATGCACAGTCTACTCAGAAGTAGATCTGAGGGACAGTTAATCCCAGTTAACTGTCCATAGGATTGCACTCAAAGGCTGCAACCCTATGCCTGCTTACCTGAGAGTAAGTCCCATTGAACTGAATGGGATTTACTTCTGGGCAGACTGCATTCAGTGCCACTGTTCCTCTTTAAGGGGTGAGTAGATATGTAGGGTTGAATTGTAGTTGCAGTTACAGAAATTCCAAAATGCAATTGAAATTATTGGCACAATTGCATTGTGTAAGGGAAGTCAGGACTTCACTCACCATTTGCCATGGAATGTCCATTGTTACAGCACTTCCAGAATTTGTCTTCTATGGTAAATGAACAGGATTTGCATGGGCAGTTTCCTAGATTTGGGATCTAGGGCTGCAGCCATAGGGCCCAACTACTTTGGTGATGAGAAGCTGTCTATAAACAAATAATAAACTATAAATACACATACCTGAAGTAAATTCCATGTAACTTTGTAGGACTTACTTCTAGGTACACATGAATCATAATCATGGGAATGCTGAATTTGAAGTTTCATTGCCCTTTAACTCCATGTTTATAAGTGTGCTTCTGTCTGTGTATGCAAAAAAGTTAACCAGTCAGTGAAATGAACATAGCAAGAGGGCAGCCCGATTGTTCAAGGAGTCCTGGAGCAACTTGGCAGGGGGTTGGACTCGATGGCCCTTGTGGTCTCTTCCAACTCTATGATTCTATGATTCTATGATTAACTTTCCTATGAGGAAAGCTTACAGTGTTTGGGACTTCTTAATTAAGAAAGGTGAGTAGGTGGGGGCAGGGTGGGGCCAGGCACGAGAAAACTCTATAAGATTATACATGGTGTGGAGAAAGTAGTTAGAGAGAAGTTTTGCTCCCTCATAGTACTAGAAACTGGGGTTATCCAGTGAAGCTGAATGCTAGAAGATTCAGAACAGACATAAAGAAGCAGTTCTTCACACAGCGTGTTCTTGAAACTATGGTATTTGCTGCCATTAGATGTAGCAATGGCCATTAACTTGGACAGCTTTAAATTGGGATTAGACAAATTTGTGGAGGACAAGACTATGAATGGCTGCTGGTCATGATGCCACTGAATGCCAGTTGACAGGCAGCATGAGTGGGAAGAATGCTGTTGTGTTCATGCTCTTCTTGTGGGCTCCCTGTAGGCATCCGGCTGGCCACCATGAGAACAGGACCTGGCCTAACTGGGCTTTCGTCTGACCCAGCTGGGCTGCTCTTATGTTCTTAAATGGACTGGACCCCCACCCCACCCCTTTTTAAAAAACAAAACAAAACCCACAACTTGTAGGTTTGTCTCTTCATCCACAGATGTGGCTACTAAATTCTGACACACTTCTGGTGGAATCTTCAGGAACACTGGCCTGCAGTAATATTTTTACAGTGTTTGAACATGATATGTCGTCTGATTTGAGGCCGTTAAAGAGTCAGAAGGCTATCAAAGTCCTTTACCATCCCTGTGTGAAAAGCAGAAATAAGGAGTAAGTACCTGCTGTTTATGTCGCTTCTGTTAAAACACCGTAGCAGGTTATTATTTTATTGCCATTGTTCAAATCGCCAGTGTTTTTATTTAAGCCAGTGAATTCTAATACAGAAAGGTTTTATTTCACCTATTTGAAATGGGGTGAAGCAAAGTCACCATAATGTTTGACTACAAAACAAGATATTGCACTATTTTATATAATACAGTGTGGGTATAATTGCGGTATGAGGATATCTGTCTATATTCTGCTGATGGCTTTAACTGATGATAGAGCAGAATTTATTTGTTTTAGTACTTGCCCTGTTAAGGAATATGGGCTTCTTTAGTGTGCTTACTTTTTCATCTGTTGGCTTCCTGATCCTGGCTTTTATTTTGTGATATATAAGCAGTATGAGGTTATAAAACATCTGTTCACCCCCCCCCCCAAATGCCTTAAGGTCATGTGAGGGCTAGCTTTAACCCCTTGCCACTATTATTTTGATATTCTTTTGGGAGCCGCTCAGAGTGGCTGGGGAGGCCCAGCCAGATAAGCGGGTTGTAAGTAGTAAATTATCATCATCATCATCATCATCTTTATTGACACAGCCGTGTTCTCTAAAGGTCCATGCATTTAGCTGGCACATGAACATTTTTTCCGATAAGGGTGATTCCTTTCATATATTCTCAATGTAAAAGAAACATAGTTACTCTTTGAAGTTATAGTCATTCACCTTTTATTAACTCCACATGTTTTAATGATTCCAAAGGTATTTTCTTCAGCAAGGAATTTTGTACAGGTGGGACAACTTCATTTTTCACGAATAATTCCCATAAATGGAAGCGGAGTTTTTAGACTTAAAAGTAGCCAGGGAGAATAAAGGTGGGAATGACTTTATGCACATATGTACTGATATTTATGTCTAAGGGTAAAGAAATCTTGTTTGCTTAAACAGTGTTTTAGTGAGTAGTGTGTAATGTACAATGTACATTTGTAATGTGTTTGGTGAGGGAAGTCTTCTGTCTGGTCAGATGAAAGTTGGTTTAACCTTCACTTAGGGACCTTAACTGACAGCTGAAGAGGGGTTGGAGATAGAACTCTCTGTGTGCAAATGAAGGATAGAAAGAATTCGAACCACAGTTCATGGCTCAGTTGGTAGAGCACGAGGCTCTTAATCTCAGGGTTATGGGTTTGAGCCCTACATTGGGCAGAAGGCTCCTGCATTGCCAGAGTTAGACTAGACGACCCTCGTGATCCCTTCCAACTCTACAGTTCTATGATTCTATATTCTTATTGGTGGCTGTGCAGGTTTAGAATTCTTAGTTAGACTGTGTGATTGGTGGGGCTGGACTAGGGGGGCCAGAAGAAGTGTATATATGATCAGGTGCTGGTCAACAGTAGTTAGCTATTGGTTAGCCAGCCCTTGCTGGTCAGAGGGAGATGAGGGGAGAACCTGCCTACAGCAGTAAGGGAGAACTGGGGGGAGGCCGGTTTAGAAAGCAAAGCTTTGGTATCCTGTAGGAGAGCCAAAGGAAGAGGACAAGGCAGCAAAAACAGACCTGCATTTAAATAGCTCAGTAGGGTTGAAGCAGAGCTAATGCTTTTTTGTGGTAAAGAACCAATTTACATGCTAATGCTTTTGTAGCTTTTGAAGCAGCAGATGCAATGGGGTGCCTTTAAATTTGTAGGACTGTTGGTTGACAGGGTTTTCTTTTATAAACACATCACCTGCACTTCATACCCTGGATTAAGTACTTTCTAGTTCATTTGTTCGCTCTTTTAAAACTTTAAGGGACATTTTAAAAGAAGCTTGTGCAGAATATGCGGGGCTGAATGGCTTTCTTTCTTCATAATTTTAAACAGATGGGCAAGTCTCTTGATGCACAGACCACATAATAGCAAGGGCATTTTTGTCTCCTCTGAGAGACTGAATGAGCACATAAGGCAGGAAGCTACTGTGGTGTAACTAGCATGGGGTTAGACTAGAGTGATGAGGTTCAATATGGGAAAGGTAAGGGTTTTTTGAGTGTCTTTACTCGATATACATTTAATCACTTGCTTTGGGCTTTACTCCCTTCTAAAATAGAATCTTAAGTCCTCCGGTATAGAAGCTGGTGAACTGAATCATCAGTTTGTTCTTGATTGGTTTTTGTGTGTGTGTGACCTTTAAGTTTTTTGCTGTTAAAAGCAAGAAACCCAAATTGAAACCCTGATTGCTTAATCATTTTAAGGAAGGTTTAGCTTTAAAACCATTTAATTTTTTATTTTCAGTCATACAGAGTACACTTGAGCATGGTAGCATATAAAGCTATATTCTCGTTCCTCTTTCTTTGTCGGCTGTATTTTGGTAGAGCTCAGTTGCAGTATAATAGGTTAGCTATCTGTTGTACTCCCTATCCATATCCAACTGAGGACATCTGAGCAACACCAGAATATTGCTCCGAGCTATGCAAAAATCAAAACAAAAAAGCAGTATGAGGTAAAGTTTGGTCCCACCACAACAATTTATTTTCTCTCATGCAGCAGGCTCTTTGGATCTCAGCCCAGTACTTCTGGGTAATTTACATTTGCTCTCAGTCCTTAGCTTCTGCCTCATAGAAGTGTTTACTTGGCTGTTGAAGCTGCTTTTGGGTAGCTTGGGGACTTCTGTGGATTATCTTTATCCGTAATAGTCTTGGAGCACAATCTTTAGCACCTGCTTTCAGAAGTAAACTCCATTTGAAGTTGTTTGGACTTAACATCCAAATAGTGTGTTTAGAATCACGGGCAGGTTGGGCCAAGTGACTCATGTTCACATGCAGATTATTCTGAGTTTGCTCTTGTGTTCCTTTCACTGATACCCACAGATATAGATTATAAACACACGTCATCAATGTTCAGCACACTCATCAATGTGTATTTGCTTTAGACTCAAGGCTGCTCATGGAACTGTATTAGGAGCAAAGCTGCCTCACTTCTTAAACTTGTATCAGTCCCTTATACCCTGTTCTTCCCCCAAAGAGCTCGGAATAGCTGACATATAGTTGCCAGGCAATTCTGCACTGAGGTCGTTCTTTGGTTCAGGGTTGATTGGCTTTAGAAGTAAAATTACAGCATGTGCCTTCAGATCATTCTCTGACGGGGTTGTTGCTTTTATTAAGTTACACCATTTCCACTTTCTTAGTGCTTTTCTTTCCCTCATAATTATCTCGGCCAATGAAGAATCATGTAGTGAAGATAACAATGTTAAGACACTAGCTTGAGTTTCCTCAACTTGGTACCCTTTGCATTTTGTTGTACCACAACACGTTATCCCTGACCATCATCCATGTGGCTTGGGAGGTGGGAATTGGGAATCAAAAATCTGGATAGTACCAGGTTCGGGGAAGGCTGTACTAGTTAATCAATTACACCTGGGATCACTTAAATGAATTAATCTGGTTTAGGTGATGTGGTGATATAGTCCCTTTAAGATTAGCTGGAATAAGCCTAAACACAGATGCCTCTCATTAAGACCTCAAGGCCAGTGTTGAATGGTAATTAAAGACACATACTTATTTCATTGGGCGGAAGGGGTGAACGCACATAGTCAGTGTTCCCTTAAAACCTGGGCTGCAGTGAGCATAACAAGCTCTCAGCATGGATGGTCAGCGACTGTTTGGACATTAGAAGATACTGTATTTTTCTGTGTATAACATGCCCCCTATTTTGGGGGACTCAAAATTAAGAAAATGGGGGGAGATTGCCCCCATGTATAAGACTCCCCCCCTTTTAACATTTTTTTTTAGTAAAAAAAACCCCTTGTCTTATACACAGAAAAGTACAGCATTTTGCTTTGTTGCTCAGCCTGCATTTTACCAAGTTTTATTTTAATAAAGTTTCTTGTATGTTTTTATGGAAATTGGTCTCACTTGAGTTTCTAAACCTTCGATCTTGAATACATATTCCAAGTGGGTCATTCATTACAGGTGAGTATAGGGGTTCCCGAATTATGTCAGCCAATCAGGGAGGTTGTTCGGGCCCATGCTTACTAGACAGGCAAACATTTGTTGTTCTTTTAGCAGTGATCCATTAAAAGATTTCTGAAAGTGGTGACATAATAAACCACTTCTTACTGGCTCAGCCCTAGTTTGGATAGCATTGGTTGCTTTGACTCATTTTGTACTTTAACTAGCAACCACTCTTTTGTGTCCAACTCATGGAGGTACACAAATGAAACCAGCTATGGGAAACATGTGACCTTCCAGATGTTGCTGGACTACAGTACCCATAATCCCTCGCCATCATTCTACCCTTAACATCTGGAGGGCAACATGTTGTGCACCAATGGTTTATACACTGCAAGTATATGGAAAGAAAGATCTGTTTAATAATGGGTATTCTGTAGCTACATAATGAAGGAAGTGGGGCCTGGCCATCAAACATGTCTCTTTCACTGCACAGCTATTTGCCCATAATGAAGCTGCTTCCAGAGACCCATTTTCTGCAGTACTGTGTACCATAAAACTCAATGACAAATCTTACATTTATTGCCCGTTATTATTGAGATACCTTATTAAGAAGGGAGTGTGGGCTTTTTGTTGTTCTTGGTGTTTGTATATCTCCCCGCAGTTAGTAATCACTTTCTGTAATTTGAAATATTATTGTGGATTTCATATATCAAGCTCTTAATCCATTGAAAGACATAACTGATCTCCTGAAACATTATGTACTCAAAAGACAGAATTAGATGCTCTAATTAGAGTTCTGATTTTCATGTCCCCCACCCCCCAATCCCCTTTTTATATTGTCAAGAAGTTCGTTTGCACCATTAGTAGAAATTGCAAGACAAGACATCTCTTGGGTAATGGTGGGATAATAAATCCCTTAGTAATGTAGCTGTCAGAATATTTTTTTTTTAAAAAAAAATCATTTTAATTTTCATTGCAAATGCTAAGCTAACAAGGAAAGACTTGGGAAATAATGATTGTCTTCTAGTGGACAAGAGTACTGTCAAAATACACAAGGACAAGTGAAAGTTAAGTTGGTTTTCTGGAGTTTTGTACATGGCAGACAAGTTCCCTCACCACAGCTGAAAGCTAGTTTTTGATGCAAGCTTTGTGCCTGTTTCATTAATGTGGGATCGGAGGGGGCGCTGCTTGGACAGGGCATTTTAGGCTATGATTTTCTTGGATTATACCATGTCAGGCTATTGCAGAGGTGTGAGAAGTGTCCCCCCCCCATTCTGAGAACCGTTTTTTCTTATATGGAACCTTTTGGGGACTAGAAGTGGTGGGTGGTACCAAAGGTGGAAAAACTGGGCAGAACAACAAAGGGGACTCTTGTTTTTGTACATTGGACTGTATTTTAGCTGCACAGAAGTTGCCCCACTCCAAATTAAAGGCCCTTAAAAGTCTAAAGTAATAGGACAGGCTTTGCCTGGTCCTTTTAAAGATGCTAATGGAGAGAACTCCATTATAGAGGACTATATTGTGGAAAGTGCCCCACAATTTTGATGTCATGCCTGGGAAAACCCCTCTGTCTCTCTTTTTTGAATCTCTAAAGATGGGGGCATCTGGAGAAGGGTTCATGGTGAAGATCTTAATTGATAGCAGGTGAGAGAAGGCAGCATTTCTCCCTTCAGAAGCCCTAGTCTCAGACCATATAGCTTTGAAGCCCAAACCATCAACTTGAACTGAACGCCAGAATGAACTGGTAGTTAGCAAAGATACCAGCATAATGATTGGGGTGCTCAGTTGCAATTAGCAACATGACTTCTGCATTTTGAACCAGCTGCAGCGTCCAGATTCTGCTCAACAGCAGCCCCACGTACAACACATCGCAGTAATCTGCCTAGGCTGAAATCTCTTGAGGTGCTAGTTTTTTAACATGCAAGGAGAGGAGTATGTGTGAATGTGTGAATATTAAAGCATGTGCTCTCCCTTCCCACAACTCAAAGTAGTTCAGTCCATAACAGCTAAACCACTGAAATATAAACTGGCCCTTTGGCATTTTGTTACCCAAGGGCAATGGGCTGAATGTTGCAGGATGGGAGAAGTTTATACCCTCCATATTAGAAAACTCTGTTGAGGTTTTATTTGCCTCAGAGATGAGAGAAATGTGATTGCGATTTACATAAGTAAAACGGCTAAGCTCCCTGATAGTCGGACATTGCCTTTGTAATTTTGTTTACTTAAAAATGAGATTATTATGTCTGAAAATAATGTGTCATTAGCCACAGCCTGCAATGATTTATCATAATTGGCTGCTTTACATCCATTTGAAATAGCTAGGCACATGAATTTTCCCTAAGGCTACATTAGTCAGCGTGAGCTCAAACTGCTAGGTTGACATTTTTTCCTCTCCAAACTCATATGTGAGTGTAAAAATTTTATGAGGCAGCTTTAACAAGGCCCTTTGGGATTTGGGATTATTTGTCTTAAGTTCTTATTAAAGACAAAAAAAAGTTTCCTTCACTATGTTTATCCAGGTAGAGTAAAGCTCCTTTTTCAGAGGCTAGACTGTTTAGGAATAAATAAGATTTGACAGAGAGAATCGGGAATCAAGTACAGGAGGTTTTCTTCTGTGCTAAATGTATTTTGCCAAGATAAATGTTAACTGTGACAACATATCCCAGGTTTCTAAGGCTATTTCTCTAGATTAGAAGGTTTGTAGAAGAGAAAACTGCTCCCCCCCCCCGCCAGGAAATAGTGAGTTCTGATAAGTGAAAAGTGATGCGCATTGAGGAAAAATTGTCCCCATTAGATGCATACAACAATCTATTTGAACAAGCAACTACTACTCAAGAAAGCAATGCTGGAATCACGATAAGCTCTGAAAAGGCTATCTAACGCAGTTGCCAAAAAAGGGAAAAGCTACAAAGGAATATATTTTTCTTTCTCTCTAAGGAAAGGTTAAAAATAATACATCTGTTATCCTACTGCCCCTGTATAAAGGACTGTGTACCCACACCTTTTGGGTTTCTATCCAGTCCTGGTCATTCTATGGTGTAGCTCTAACATTGTTCCAAACCATGGTTAAGGAAGCTTAAGTATTTTTTGGCATGAGTTTGAATTGGTAAACCATGGTTTTGGGTCATCCAGCAAACCTAGATTTGCAAGTGGGTTTGTAAACCATGACTTGGGCTAATTGATGAGACCTAGTTATAGCCTCTCTGAAGCCAGCTGGACCATAACAACAGAAGTCTTGAACAGATGGCCAGTGAAAGAAGACATGGAGCGCTAAACCATGACTTGCTTTTACTTTTGGAATGTCAAGCCACTGTATGCATTCTAAACAATGGGTACTACAAACTGGTATGGAGTTTTTATCAGAAGATACATAATCTTACCAAAGAAAAGCCTAAATGAATTAGGAATCTGTTTTAGAAACGAGATGGCTCAAAAGAGGAAGCAATTGAATTACAAAAATGGAGACCATCTTTATGTATCTCACTTTCGTTAGTTTCATTTAAGAAAAAGCAGCTTGGGTAGGTGGGGATCAGAAGACTGAATCACTTGTTCTGTGGCTTTTCCTATTTTCTTGGTAGCCTATTCATTGCCATAGGTTTATTATTTATACCCAAATTTTGAGTACAACGTGGTGCATATCTCCCAAAAGTAGTGCATCTAAATAACATTTATTATTTAAATAAAAGGGGAAGGGCTGTATTTCAGTGGCAGACAACATGCTTTGCTTACATAAGGCAAGGGTTCTGTTCCCATCACCTCCAGTTTTTAAAAAAGGATCCAGTAACAGGAGAGAACAATTTCTGTCAGAAACTATGCAGAGCAGTTCCTGATCAGAAAGGACAATATTGGGGTTGATGGATCTGGCATAGGTCAGTTCCTATGATTTAAAAGAAATGACAGTTATATAAAATCCAAATAGACTGCCTTAGACTGTGTATTCACTATACAGATTTAACCTACCCAAATCTTAAAGCTATATAAGTATCTAGCATTACCTCATTAAAATCTATTGAGGTTTATAATGGGAATATTATTAGATGACTACATGGTTTAGTTGAATATATATTCTTTGGCTGGATTTTAGGTTCTCTTATCAATATCAAACTCTACTGGTGATGTGTTAGTATCGAGCAATCACAGTGTTCACTGTGGTTTTAAACTGCATTGTGTTCTCATCTCTTTATGTGGAAGATAATGTCCCTTTAGAATGTTTCCAAGCTAATACAGTGGTGCCCCGCAAGACGAATGCCTCGCAAGGCGAAAAACTCGCTAGACGAAAGGGTTTTGCAGTTTTTGAGCTGCTTCGCAAGACGAATTTCCCTATGGGCTTGCTTCGCAAGACGAAAACGTCTTGCGTTTTTTTGCAAGTTTGTTTCCTTTTTCTTAACACCGTTAATACAGTTGCGACTTGACTTCGAGGAGCAACTCATAGAACACGGTGTGGTAGCCTTTTTTGAGGTTTTTGGTGATTTTTGAAGCTTTTCCAAAACTTTTCCGACACCATGCTTCGCAAGACGAAAAATTCGCTAGACGAAAAAACTCATGGAACGAATTAATTTCGTCTTGCGAGGCACCACTGTATGAAGATATTCCTCACTGGGATGTATTAGCAGTCACAGTAGAGTAAGACTGTTTATGCTTTTTGTATGCTATATAGAAGCTACTGAAATAGCAAGGAATGTATTCTGGAATTTATTGAAAATAAGTACACCAGCCTTGATTAGCATAGAAAAGTAACAATTGGGTAATAACATTAGCTGGTCCTAATAAAGGTATCTGCTGAATGCATATAAAGAGCTGTAAACTCCTGGTTCTATTTAATGTTTCATGAATAGTATTCTTATTACTGTATTATAAAGTAACATGTGACCCTAATCAGATGAAGGATGGCCTATAAATTTTGGAATCAAATGAAAACAAAAATGTCACAAGCATGATCCCATGTTCCCCAGAACCTTATTCAGTCTGGATATGAACCAATCTATTAAAAAAATAGAAAGAAAAAACTAATTATGCAACTAAAATTAATATCCAGCTTTGTTAATGTATCTAAGTACTTCCGGATGGGAGCAAGCCCTTTATCTCAGTAACTCATTATGAAACTTGCATTGTTTAATAATAATTCCCCAACCATTTTTGGGAGGCACATTTGGAAAACAAAAGTTGTTGTGGGCCTCACAAAATGTCCATTTCAATAAAAATAAAAATTAGTGATGTTCAGATGTACCTCTGAAATACACCACATGAAACCTGCTGCCGTAATAACAGATAAAAATCAGGCAACCCCCATTGTCCTACTAAACCAACAATCCTCAATTAAAAAGAGGCGCAGGCAGGGAGCCTTGGTGGGAGACCCTAGATCTAGCTTGTTATAGCTGCCACAGTATAGCAGCTGGGAATAAGCTCTATTGAACTCAAACAGACTTCCTTCTGTGTAGACTTGTATAGGATTTCTTTGATAAGTCTTCATAGCGCCTGCTGCAGACTGTGTGAAACTTTCATCCTGCACACTCCCCACCCCTGACCACCTTTTTGTTGGTTTGTTTTGTGTGCCTGCTTAACATCCAGCCAGAAAAACAGTTCTGGTGAAGTACTATATTGTGATAGTTGTTTCTTTGGGGTTTTCTTCGAATAAACCAGTATGGCTACCTTAAATTTTTGGTTGCTAACTTGGGCAGATTTCATCTGAAAGACCATGCAACCATAAATAATTCTTCAAGTTGAAGGGTTCAGGTAGCAGGCAAAGAAGGAAAAGATCCATAATACTGCACAGTTGTTAGAAATCCCTTTAGGCTACAAGCTTTTCCAGGAGAGGTGAATTTTATAAAGTCAGTGTTAGCTTATTTTCAGCCATGGCTGTTGTGTCGTGCTTAAGCCCACCCTCCAAAAACAAATCCACAACATATCTCCTATAATGGGATCCTATTCATCAATGTTTTCATACTGCATCCTTTGAAAGGCAGTGCAGTGAGCTGCTATTGAAAGATACTTTTTAAAAAATCCTATATCACTCTGTAGGGAATTGTATATTTATGGCAGGCTGCCAGACTGTAAGAAACACAAAAGAACAGGCATGGGTTAGTGACTAAACTTCAGTCAGATGCTCCCAACATATAAACTCATATAACTGGCACACTTTGAAGTGTTGCTATTATTTTATAGACTTATATCCTTCCTGTCAAGGGAGGCTACCTATGCAGTAGCAAAATACAATAAAAATGCAAATGGAAAAAAGTTCCAAACATTGGCATTAAAATAGCAGAAGCAGAAAAATGTGCTAAAAGACACATCCATAAAATAATCCAAATGCAGATGGAACTTATTTAAGGATCTGCTAGAGAATCCAGTTGGCAGAAGAATGAAGTTGCTTCAGTAGCAGTTGTTGCTGTAATTCTCTGTGGCCCCAGAAGATTATGGGGTAGAGTTGTTTCATGGCTAAAGGAAGATATGATTGCCTTTTTCTGCACATAGCAGACCCTTCGCATGACAGTAGGCTACTTGTCATTTTAACATTTATCACCAGGATCATTCCATTACGACAGTCCAGTGGCTTGAGATTATGGCACATGCAGATGCTGTGGGCAAGGTTTGAGAAGAATGGGTTGGTCAGTTGCGCTCTGCCCCCCAAATAATCCTGAAGCGTTTGCATCAGGCTATTTGCATACTAGGAATAAAGTACTGCTATTTATATTGAGATGTTCTCAAAAGGACTTCACAGTCACATAACATTTCTTTAGTGACCCTACCTTAAGATATACTAGTATATTTACGTCCACATTGCAGATCAGGGTCTGAGATAGAGAAATAGTATTTTGCTCATGACCACAGAGCCTAGGACTTGCCGATCAGAAGGTCAGTGGTTTGAATCCCGGTGACTGGGTGAGCTCCCATTGCTCGATCCCAGCTCCTGCCTACCTAGCAGTTCAAAAGCACGTCAAAGTGCAAGTAGATAAATAGGTACCGCTCTGGCGGGAAGGTAAACAGTGTTTCTGTGCGCTGCTCTGGTTCGCCAGAAGTGGCTTAGTCATGCTGGCCACATGACCCGGAAGCTGTACGCCGGCTCCCTCGGCCAATAAAGCGAGATGAGCACCACAACTCCAGATTCGGCCACGACTGGACCTAATGGTCAGGGGTCCCTTTACCTTTACTGACAGAATCAGTGGCTTAGTGGAAATTTGAACCAAGGATGGTTTTTTTCCATAGCTAATGTTCTTGCTAGCAATCTGTGCCAACTGCTTGATGTTCTATGTTCATGTTTTCATTCATGGTTATTGAAGTACCTCACAGAAATGCAAGCAAATGCTGCTTTGAAGTCAGAAGTGTTTCATACAACTGCCACAAACTCTATGGCAGTCCTAAGCGTGAGGTGCATTGTTAAACTGTGTGTTGCTTCTAGGTACTGCACAGTTGCTCAGATCTCAACCAAATAATCCAAATGCTTTCCATTTGTTTCTCTTTGCAGTGGCTGTGATTCTGAGTAATCTATGTTTATTACTCATCTTTCTGTCGTCCATTAGAATATGAATTTCATGAAGCTGTGGTTGAAGTGCGATAGACTGGCCGTTGTTCAGTGAACGGAGCAATTAAAAATGAAAGAAAACCCCCTTCAAGTACTTGCAAAGCCATTTTTTCCCCTGAGAGCTATTTGGGTCTCCTTTTAATGAGATGCACTCTGACTCACTGCTGAGAATGTTGTAGATTGCATTGTGCTCTGGACCTGAATAAGTAACTTTTTGCATTCAGTTGGTATTAATAAGCAACTGCGACCAACTTCTCTTAATGCTTTAGAAAAACTGTGTGTCACGACATGTTAGTGTGTAGGTTTGTCATGTGAATGCTCCCCAAGCTCCTCCTGGGTCTGGAAAGGGGTTAGTTTAACCTTGGGTTTGCTACTAAAACTGAATCACTGTGTCGCAGTATCTTTAAAAAGTGTGTCACCAACATGAAAAGTTTAGAAAGCTCTGCCCTACAGAATCCCCATATGAAAGTTGATGGGACTTCAGATATGATATTTGCATGTTTGTAAGCGAAAGGTACTGTACAGTATCCATTTATTGGAACTTTGAATTTCCATCATAATAATCAAACAACACTTCTGATTGTTTTCCAGTCTAGTTGATTCATGGGAAAGTGATATGGGAGTACATTCTCTAACATTTCCATCAAAAACCTGCTTGGAATTGCTGCTGATACTGTCTCAGAGTAATGCTTCGCTGCCACCTTCCCTTCGCTGGATGAATTCTTTCCAGGTAAAGAAATGATGGCCTTTCCCATAATGTACCTAACGTTAAGAAGACCATTGTCGAAAACCATAGGTTACCAAACCTGAATATGAAACTACAGTTTAATCCTTGTTTGGTAATCTGGTTTGTTAAATAATTATGGTTTGTGCAACCCCTAGTTTCACTTATATGGATGAAGTAGAAAACGGGTTTGTTACAAGGGCATCTATGCAAAAAACAAACAAACCCAAAACTACATCCATTTACTGATTGTGAGTTTATGGAGTCACTTATCTGATTTGAGATTAATGTGTTTACTGTTCCAAGCATAGATAAAGTCTCCCTATTCTATTGGACATTAAGAAGCTATGTGGTTATAATCAGTTTTGGTGCCTATATTGATGTGTCTGCAAAATGGGGCCTCTTCTGGCCTTATCTGGATATAGTGTTTTCTTCTGTGACTGAGTGTGAGCCATGTCCCTGCTGCTATCTCCTGCTATATTGCTTGTTTCCAGTTAATACACAGAAAGCGATATCATGACGAGTCAGACCATTGATCCCTCTATGCCAGTATTGTTTCCAGTGACCAGCAATGGCTCTTCAGGGTTCTGAGAGGACATTTCCACCCCTACCTGGATATGCCAAGGATTGATCCTGGATTCTTATATGTGCAAAGCAGATGCTCTTCTGAGTTGTAGCCCTTGCTCTTAACTGCAGTCTTCAGTTAGTTTCTTGTTTTTACTTTGTTCACAGCCCTGGGCTTTTATTTTCTTTGAAAGCTGCCATATTTTGGAGATGCTGTTGGAAGTGGCTGGGATCCAAATGGTGCAACCTCTGTAAAGTTAATTCCTGAAACATTGCCCCCCTCCCGGTCATGCTGTTTTTTGAGGCATCCTTAAATTTCAAAAACAGCTAGATCTTTCTTTCTTAAAAACATTTCCAAGTCACCCTCTCCCATTATGTATACTAGGGAAGCAATCAATGTACAAGTTTATTCAAGAGATTAAGTCCAAACCGGTACAGTTGTACCTTGGAAGTTGAACGGAATCCCTTCCAGAAGTCCGTTCAACTTCCAAAGTGTTTGACTTCCAAACTGCAGCTTCGGATTGGCTGCAGAAAGCTTCTGCAGCCAATCAGAAGCTGTGGAAGCCCCGTCAGACGTTCGGCTTCCAAAAGAACATTCGAAAACTGGAACAGTCACTTCCGAGTTTGCAAGCCCAAAGGTTCAATAACTAGGCTGTTTCGAAAACAGAAAGGTACAACTATATTTGCGATTCAGCCCCTACCATCCCTTCACTTAGTAGCACCTTCATTTGTCTATTCCTTTTTTCCTCAAGCTTACTTTTCCTTCTCCTTCCATTGTTCCTGGTTTTCAGACCTGATTCCTGCTATGCTACCTACTTTGTATCTTCCCTTCAGCGTATCTCTTTACTCAGTGCTCTTTAGTGTCCCTTTTCAAGTTCTTAGCCTGCCCCTCAAAGTCATTCCCTTCCCTAGGGAAGTTGTAATCTCAAATTGGCCTTTTTGCACAGTAAAGGACTGCAGAAATATTATGATGCTTTTGTTTCCTGAGTACTTTGAATGTTCACAAACATTCTGTGCCACCAAATCTGCTCAGCCAGTTGATGTCAGAGCCTTCAGTACCACAGGTTCAGTACCACAGAAATTTCTAATGAGGGAAGAAATCCAAGATCCACTATTTGAGAAATCCAGTCTTAAGTTCCAGCCCCAGTAAAGCTTGTTTAGACTACTGCTTTACAAGAAGCAGGAAAAAATCTCTCTCTCTCTCTCTCTCTCTCTCTCTCTCTCTCTCTCTCACACACACACACACACACACCCCCCTAGGTTATATAATCTCTAACCTTCAGTGTGGAGTATTTAAGTTTTTATGCTCCATCCTTCCTCCAGATAAGAGCACAGGGTGACTTACAAAACAACATATAATATAAACAGAAATATAAAATATTTCATTTAACAAGATTTATGTACTGTTAAACCAACAAAAAACAAACAAACTCAAAACAGTTTATACCAAACAATATAACATACTCATTGAAAATACTCATAAAATAAAAGTATTAAAAGCAAGTCACCACAAAATTGTATCAAAATAAAAATACAAACCAGCCAGCAATTTTAAAACACATATGCATCTTAAAATTGCATGTTAAAATACAATAGAATAAAACCATGCATTCATTATGAAAATAGTGTAATAATAAGCCAAAACCCCAATGAGGCTCAACATCATCAGTATGCCTTTGTTGATCACTCTCCTTCCAACGTGGTATTAAACATCACAAGTCGTGATCCTCAGTGTGCTCTGCCATGATTAGCCTCTTTTACTTCAGTGGATCATGCGCGTGCAAAGTGCTTACCAACTTCAGTGTTTATCTTCATTCTACACATATGACTGGGTATTCTATTATACCAGTAGAGAAATACCCTTTGTGTTGATGTGGAGGTTGCATGTGTGGAGGCTGGGTTTGTAAGATCTGAGAAGATTTTTCCCAAATGCCCTCACCATCAGGGACAAGGACGATAGCATCTGGCAAAGAGGGCCTTCTCAGAGATAGTGATTTTCTTTGGAACATTCTTCCCCAAGAAGTTAGGGTGGCATCAGCACTGGTGTCTCAGGTGCTAGGCTGAAATGTATTTATTCAACAAGTTTTTAGCAGATAATTCATTGTGTCAATGCTGGTTATTACTCTTTACTCTCTCTTGTTTTAATCTACCTCAGTTTTCTGTTTCAGGAATGAATTATTTTTACAACCTTCTTATAAACGTTTTATTGTTCCATTTTACTATCTTACGTTGTGAGTCACTTTGAAAACTGGGAAAGTAGAAAAGCAGCGTATAAATTCATGAAACTCTATATAGTGGTACCTCTAGATACGCACTCCTCTAGCTGCGTACCTTTCAGGATGCGAACGTGGCAAACCCGGAAGTATTTTTCCGTGTTTCACCGTGCGCACATGTGCGGAAGCGCTCTACACGCCACGCACATGTGCAGAAGCGGTGCTCCGGTTGTGAATTCCTCGGGATGCGGCCGGACTTCTGGAATGGATCCCGTTCGCAACCGGAGGTACCACTGTATTTATGTGTCTTTAAAAGTAAAATCCAGTACCCCACACTTAGGATTAAACCCTCTGGCAACAACATGGCTCGCTGTAATCTAATATATAAAGTGAAAGTTGACCTTTGGACTACATTGGCTTCATATTTGTCGCTTGAATGAGCTTATGCACATTTAAGTTCTGAGCCTTGCTAGCTTTAAAGAGTGACAAAAATAGTTTTTAGAACATGATCTCCTCCTCTTCTCTCTCTCTCCCCACCCCCAGTTTCAGGCACCCATAAAACAAAACTATGCTCTACTTAATTCCAGCAATCCTTGTTTTACTTTGCAACCTTCAGAATGGATGTCTGGTGGATATTAAAGCAAAATACTTGCCTTTCCACAACAGCAGCGCTGAGAGAAATGTGGTAAATGGCATAATGTATCATCATAAAGATTCAGTATCTTAAGTAGTTGTGTGGCTTGGGTTTTGTTTCTGTTACTTCCTGTGTTCCTAGAGATAAGAAGAGCCAAGATAATGTTAGCAAATCACCAGCAGAGACTGCTTGTACCTTGGAAGTGGGTCTCTCTGTAATCACTTTTGTACCAGAAGCTCAGTTTTGTGCCAGAAGCTCAATTCTCTTGAACCATTAGCTTACACTGAACAGCTTATTAAATGTATATGGGGCTGGTTAATAGAACTTGTAGGTTTCTGTTCATTTTGAACAGAATAGTGATTTATAACTTTTAAAAAATTAATAGTGGTCATGGATAGTGGTGGTATTTCACCTGTAACTGGGAGGAAGAACTATCCAGTTGTAAAGTACCAGAATTAAAAAAAAAAAAAAAAATTAACCCCACTATGTGCAGAGAGTTTTGGGTGGCTAGTTTTAACAGGACTTTGCTCACTACTCTGTTTTTCCAAATGTCCTTAATATATTCAGTAAGGAAGACAGCCAGTGGCATCAAGTTAGGTTTGGACGTGCGTCCTGTGTCGCAAGTCACATCAGTTGAAAGTGATCCCATGAGTGATCCCATGAGTGTAGAAGGAAAAGAAGGGCCATCAGCATTGTCATTTCTGACAGAACGGATCACCAGTTTGGTGGGGGAGAAGAAGAATCCAGTCATCTTCTCCTATAACCACCCAAAAGGTGAACAATATTCACAGAAATAACTTGCCCTGATTGTTGCTGAAGTGGAGATTTGGGAAGATTTACTGTATACACAAAATACTTCAGATTGGGGCCAGTGCCTCAAGCATATGCAGACAGCACTTCTGTCATTACTAGGATTTACGTTAAGGGTGCTTTGAGGTGAGTGACAAGGGATGCCAAGGCTAGCTTGAACTGGAGAGAAGTTCCACAAAAAAAGTGCTGTGACATGAGAAATTGTTTTATGAAATTTGCAGCTCTCAGAGTAAAATGTTTTAAAGGAATAATATGCATGTTAGTAATTATCCATCACTTGCTTTAAGCAGGGCTGGCTAACATATGGCCCACTAGAAGTTGCTGAACCACAACTTTAATCCACCGTGGCTGTTGGCCATGCTGGGATTGATGGAAGTCCTAGATCAGCAACATCTGGGGAGACACAGGCTAACCAGCCCTGATCAAATTAAACAAAGTAGACACTGTAATAAAATGTATCTGATGTACAGGGATGCAATCTTATTGAACTCTGGCTTTGTTTTCATAGCTGGGCAAATACTGTTGAAGATGCTTGGTATTTCAAAAGAGAGGGCATGACCTAATTGGAAAGTTACATTCAGCATATGAAAATCCTTTACTTTATCACCAGACTTGCTCAGCATCCCATTCAAATGATGATAATCTGGTGGTAGGAAAACTGAGTGGCGCTGACATTCATTCAGAGAGGAAATGTACAAAATTACCGGGGCTCGCAGCCCATTACAAGATGTGGTTGTGAAACAGAAAAGCAATTTGGATGTGATGAAGTGTACTAGAGTGGAGAAGAGAAGTTATTAAGCTTGTCTTGTATTTGCCAATTGAAGTGTGAGAGGTGTTTTTGAGTGTATTGCGGCCTTCCCTTCAAGAGGCCTTCAGCCAAATCCATAGTAGTTGTCTACACTCTGAAATCAAAGCCCTTCATTTCATCATATTGATAGTGGTGATTGTGTCACGTTCCAATCAAGCTATCCTTTTTTAAACTAATTATCCCCTGATAATGGGCTGATTAGGCCCAGAGACATAATGACATAAAGTATCCATGGGATTAAGTGTGCTCACTATAGAGAAGAGAGAGGTCTCACCACCTTCCTAGAAGTACGTTGGCAGGTTCTGTGGGGCCATATTGAGTGCAGTAGCTGAGCAGGCCCCACCACAACTGCCTTAGGCTTTCAAATGGAATAAAGGGGGAGAATTGCAGCCCCAAAGTTGCCATGGACTCTTGGTTCTGAGTAACCACTTGCCCAATCAGAATTCATTTGGAGGAGGCACTGTTGTTGCTGCGTCTTGTTTTGTTAATCTGTGAAACTGTTCTGTCCTATCTTTTGGTCCTCAAAAGGGCATCCCCATTCAGTAAGCTTGGAAGAGCATCAAATTTGCAACAGAATTCTTAGGTTACTATGTGCAGCTGTTTTTCTTCAAATTCTAAACTTTTCAGTGTGGAGCTCAAACTGTATATTTTATAAAATTCTGGAGAACCACTGTCATTTACTGTGGACTGTACTGACCTTGATAGATAGACCTGTGGTCTGACTCGGGATACGGCAGCTTACTATCTGCCCCACCACCTCCACATGTGCAAGTGAAAAAGCAGTATGGACAGTGGTTTAAGGTGTGAAAACGATCAGAGGGGAAAGGATTAATCAGCTTTTCTTGGTGTGCGTTTTTTAAAAATGCAGAAGAATAAGGAAAAACACAGAACTCTGTAACATGTAGTTTGAGTCCTAAGAATAGCTAGTATTGAAATACATGCTTTTGTTTCTTCTCATCCTCCTCTAGTTGGTTTTCCAGAGTGACACATTGCCATTTGCAGTTCTTCTATTTGAAGGATTGTGGAGTTATCTTATCAAGGAGGTTTCTCATAATGTGACACATGGTAATACGCCAGACAGATAAATGCTGTAACTTCTGTTTTAAGTTCACGTTTTTTAAAGAAGAAATGCTCACATCGGTTGTTGGCATTTCTTCTTCCTATATGGAAAAGAGAAGCCTGGAGAAATAATATGGTCCCCTTTTCTGTTTAAATTTGTGAAATAATGTACTTTGAAAGTTTTGGTAAAGAGTCCTGCTGAACAGGCTAAAAAAACCCCCAAAACGCTGCTGTTTCAAGTCATTTTTTATAGCCATGGTTAGTGAATGCACTTTCAGCTGTATTTCCTCCCAGCAAAGTGGTAGCTACTGACACCTTCAATTAATTGCAGGTGTCTGCTTCTTCTTGGGTGCCCTGGGGATATATCTCATTAGGAGATGTATATCTTATTCTAAAGAATTATAGTTAGCATCCTCTTTAGAATTAAGAAATATGTTTTTATCTTAGTGCTAGATCCTTTTGTATGCATAAAAAAAATCATCTGTGAAGTTCATGTTTTGTAACTCTTAAAAAAAAAAAGTTCAGAGTTAGGCTTGATTCTCACTGCATGCCTGGCTCTTTAGACCAGCGATTCTCAACTGGGAGCCATATGGCCCTCTGGGCCCCCCCCCCGGGATATTCCAGGGGGGGGGCAAAGGTGAAAATTGTGTAAATGGGGGGCCACAGCACGAGACAAGGGGGCCACAGAGGGAAGCGAGAAGTGAAAACAGAGAAGTGACCGAGAAAAGAAAACAGAATATTAAAGTTTCCACAGCTTTGGAATAAAGCAAAATTGTTTTTCATGGCATTTTCTACTTCATATTCGATAGAATCAGGTTTCAGTCGTGTGAATTATTTACTCAGCCTAACATGGAATTGCCTTAACTGAATGGACAGAGGTGGTCTTCAGTTATCCCTCACGGCAATAGAACCAGATATAAAAAAGCTTGTTTCTGGTCATCAAGCACAAGTGTCACATTGATCGAGAAATACAAAGTATAATTTTTTAGGTAATTGTATTTTGTATTAATTATAAGTAAAACATGTTCTGTTTACAGACAAAACATTTAAATAGCCACCTTTCTACCGGTAGGATGGTGGGGGTACGGTCAATAAAAGGTTGAGAAGCAACACTGCTTTAGACAAATGTCTGCAACATTTAATGCCATTAAAATTAAGACAGCTTTTCCTGGCTTTGCACATTTTAGGAATAGACGTGTTGTGGTTTTAACCAAAAATTCCTGGTGCTTTAATTATAGAGTCACCCTTCCATTTCTCTATACTGTACTGTATTAGAACGCCCCTTGTCTTCAACTGTCTACTCTGTTATCTTGGGCCTCAGGTCTGTGCTGGTCTTGTCATTTGATTTCCTTTTAAACTGGAAATTACAGAGTTTGAACTTGAGGCCCTTATGAATGCCAGACATGTGAGCTGTAGCTTCTTCCTGGAACTCCTACCTGGAACACCACAGCAGACTGTGATTGTTCCCATTTCTCACTTTTAGGTACTCCAGGGGGCAGTAGGTGGTCGCATGAAGTTTATTGTTAACAGCCTTTGAGTAAAGGCATTAAACTTCCAGACTTCTCAAGACTGGCTAGTGAAGACTAGCCTCTGATGGCTTTCTTAAAAAGAAATAAAAATGAATTAGGAACTATAGTAGCTGGTTAGAGCAGGTTCTTTTTCATCTTTCCTTTTGATTATACTTCAAACAGTGTTAGTGATTTAAAGCCTTCAGATGCTATGAAAAGGAATGAGATGCTTATAGTTCAGTTCTTGATTACACTGTGAAGTTATTATGATGGTGCAATATTTTATGCTTGGCTAAGTATAGATTTTGAATAAAAGAATTTAATTACACTGAATAAATACTGGAGAAAGTTCTCCAGTTACATTTCATTAATGGTTCATGCTTCTAGCAATGAACTAATTTAATTTCATTCCTGCTGCTAAAGGTCTGTGTGTGTGTTTGTGTATCCCCTCCCAATGTTTTTATTGAAAATGTAAATCTGTTAGAACATAAATGCAAACGAAATGATACATATCTAACTACTTGTACATACTTTATGCTTTGCGCTTCTTGGTGCTGTTGGATGTAATAGCGTATAGCAAACTTCTGATTGCATTTCTATCAACTGTAAATGCATAAATTTGTTATATAATTTACCCACCAATATTTACAATTCTCTCAATAGTTACTGAGCTTCTACTTAGGTTACTTCTAATTGCCCTAAAAGCTGACCCATGATATACCGTAATTAGTGAGTTTTTCCTCTCCCTTAATTAATTATCTTCTTGTATTAACTAAATTCTTTAGAGGTTCTAACTAAATAGGAAGAAATTATATTTTACAATCCCACTGATGTCAAGTCTATAGCAGGGGAGGAGAAAATCAACTTTTATTCTCTATCCGAACTTAGTATTTATATGTAAAAACAAATTGCATGGAAATATTTCCAAGTAAACATGCTGTTGTTACACAGACACCCAGCCTGCTTCAGTTTTGTATGGGGAGGGGAAGTAAAAAAGGGTTCTGGTCTCATTTCCACCGGTGGGTTCTGGTATCATTTCCACAGGTGGCGAGAGCAGTGTTGTTTGTATGGTGGTTGTGGCAGAAACGGGATCAGAAAAGTATTTAAAAACCAACACACAATGTCTTGCTTTAATAAATGAGAACAATTTATCCCTAAAAGCTGCTCTTCCCCCCTAGTTTTTTTGGAAATATTTTGTGTGACCTACTTGAGCAAACATGAAAAATGGTTTTTCTATCCTTTTGTGACAGGACAAGCTTAAGGATGAGTTCCAAAGTCTCTTGGCGTAGGTAGCTGTAATAGAATGAGTATTAATTAATCTTTGACTGCTAATGCCTCACCTCTTCAGCATCTATATTTGTCTTCCCAACTCTTGCTAATTATAGGTAGTTTTTAAAGGGCAGCGTTTCCCAAGGCTAATGCAGGATAAGTTCAAGAGGTCTTTTCAGTTTTACACGCTAGAAGCACAGAAACTTACACATTTCTTGCCATAAGAGTTTCAAGAGTGATTGCCATAAAACAACAAGCAGCTAAATTGCATCCATGGTGTGAACAATACCAACATTCAAATATCTAGATGTATAAAAAAGTATTAACCTGATGCTGAAAATATGTGAGACTTGAAGTCAGGTGCGCTTCACTGGGGAGAATGTTCTGAAAGCAGAGTGCTACTGCAGAAAAGAATCTGTATATTTTAGATTTGGAAGGTCAAGATAATATTTTTTGGCTGGCATGCTTGTATGTGTTATGAAAAGGCAAAAGTAAATAAAGGTTTCACAAACCATATAATTGGGAACAATTGTATAGAATATGGGATAAATATAAAAACTTATTGGAGCCTAAAACACCACTTTGGTTTTTACCTTTGGAAGCCATAGCGGTGAAAAAGAAAAATACGATGGAAAGTTGAACGACTTATAGAAATTTGATGAGAGAGGAGGGTGGAGAATTTAAATTCAAAGAGTTTAAGGATTTATCAGGGATGTCAACAACATGGTTACAATAGCATCATTTGAATGAAGTATTTAAAAAGGATACAAAGTGGATGTTGGAGGAACAACTATCACAACTAGAGAGAGACCTGTTAAACTGTAATGTTGAAGTGATATCTAAAATGTATAAGATGTTATTGGAATGGGAGACAAAGGATGAACAAGTGAAATATTCAGTGATACATTGGGCAATAGATATTGGTCATAACATAGAAATGGAAGCATAGGAACAATTATGGAATATGGATATAAAATTTACAGCATGTTATGGTTTAAGAGAAAATTATATGAAAATGTTATATAGATGATACCCAACACCTAGTAGATTGGCAAAAATGTATAAATCAAAATTGAATAAGTGTTGGAAATGTAAAGAGAAAGGAGGTATCTTTTCCATATGTGGTGGTCTTGCAATAAGGTTAAAGCTTACTGGGAAATGATATATAATGAATTGAAAAAAATGCTTAAGATTCATAAAAAACCCCAGAAGCTTTTATCTTAGGAATTATGGAATAAGAACTACCTAAATAGAAATTTATTTCTGTATGTGCCCATAACTGCAAAAATGTTACTTGCCCAAAAATGGAAGAAGAGGTCCCAGTGAGATAATAATGGTTACTGAAACTAATGGAGTATGCAGAAATGGCAAAACTTACCAGAAGAATAAAAAATAAAGATAATAAACTTTTTAGAAAAGAATAGAAATGGTTTATTGAGTATTTACAAATAAACTGTAAGCAGATCAAGATATTGGCAGGATTGTTATATATTTTTGAAACTGCAGGTTTTTATATGATATATATATGAGAATAGATGAATAAAAGAATAAGACAATTTAGAGTATGAAGGAGAGGACAAAAATAAATGTAAAGTACTGAAGAAAGGGAAGGGAGTCGAAGTCAGGTATGTTAAAATTATCATTGAATAATTGTAATGTATATAAATGAAAATTATAAATTATATAAAAAAAGAAAAGGTCCTTGTACAGCCTCTTTCTGCACCTCCCACAGACAGCATAATTAAATAAGAGCATTTGAAGATGACCTGAGGGTCTGGGTAGGTTCATATGGGCAAAGAAACTCAATTAGTCAATGGGGTCCTGAACCACATAAAGCTTTATAAGGTTAAAGCTAGCACCTTGAATTTGACCTGCAAAGTTGGTTGCTGCTAGTTTGTTGATTTCATGTCACAAGCACTCCAGGGGACAGATTGATGCCTTCTGGGGAATAGTTAGTGCAGGTGACTAACCACTCCTGATGTGGAAAGAGAGCGTAGTCAATCCCCAAGGCTGGAGGGAATTATGGTTCAACAACACTTGGAGGGCCAGAGTTTGCCCACCCCTGACTTGATGCTTTCTGCTGCTGTTCCATGACAGCAAATCCTGTTGGATCACTACGGCAGAAGCCAAAGTACTACCTTTTGCTTCTGTTGAAAGGCGGAGCTGTTCTGTTTCTAGGGCAACCAAAACAGAAGGCAGCAGCGGAATGAAAAGCTGGCGAGCTGGTAACTGGGGGAGACCCAGTGGAGTATTAGTTAATTTTGTATTTCCAATCTGTTTAAGTGTGCGCTCTCTCTCTCTCTCTCTCTCTCTCTCTCTCTCTCTCTCTCTCTCTCTCACACACACACTGAGGCATTATCTTTCCTTTTTGTGTGTGCGCTGTGGTTTAAATTGCTTCATATGGAACATATGTGCCGCTACGTTTGCTTCATTAGCTGAGGCATGCAGATATTTGTGGTAATTGCCTTACTGCAAAAGGCAATATGGAATTTTTGTTGGAGTCTCTCTCTCTCTCTCTCTCTCTCTCTCTCTCTCTCTCTCTCTCTCTCTCTCTTTCTCTCTCAATTATTCTAGATCACTGGCAGTGTTATTAGAAGCAACCCCAGTGGCCAGACTTAGACATGGTTGTACCTTTGGTGAAAAGTCCTAGTGACACTCTCACACTGTTTCTCTGTTTGTTTTCATGGTGCACAAATGAAAAGTGGCAGCAGGAAAATTATGCCCCTCTCTAACCCGGCTGCATGGCATTGCTTTGTGGTAAGGCCAGATCTGGATAGGCTTGTATACAATCCCTTATAGGTCTTTGTCACTTATAATCTGACAACAACACAGGATGAACTGTTTATAATATGACTGCAAGGGATAAATAATATACACATGCTCAGAATAAACTGGAGTTTTTACATGGCCATTAAATGCCTGTTTTTAATAAATTGCTTGCCCCCCACAATTTAAAAGCTTTAAGCAAGTGGTGCTTTTGTTAATGCACACAGGTTCAGTTTCAAGGCAAATATTGCAGTTCTCTTAGTGCTGTTTTCATGTCCAGGACTATCCAGTATTCCTTTCCATCAATAATACACCTTTTTGACACCTGGAGAAATAAATTATTGCACAGTCTATTCAGACAGGACAAAACAGTAGGTGAATATGGAAATCCTGTCACTAGTGAATTGCACATTGAAAACTGTTAGGATTCCTGCTCCGTGTTTGCAGTCATGAGATTGTTGTCTTTCACATGATGGTGTATGTTTTCATTCCACAGTATGGGAAGTGATGGAGACAGGATGTTTTGGTATTACTGTATTCCGTGAGGTGGGATTATTGTCCTTTGTTTTCTCTCTTTGCTGTCTGATGAGAAAGAGGAAGGAGCAAAGTCAGAATGCTCCGAGTGTAGTGTAAATAAAAGTAGATTAGACAAAATGCTGTGCTACTGAGTTCTGTTATGCAAACTGCGAACACTCTGCGGATCCCTAAGTGTGCTGATGCTTCTTGGTATCAGTCGCTGTGATGTTCGGGTCGAAGAAAGCTTGGTCGAACGACCAGGAGGGAGAGAACATGCCAGTCGGGCATGTGTCTCTGCCAGGGTCCTACACAAGAGTAGGACACTCCTAACATTGTAGTTAGATGATAACCACATTTGGATATTATTTGGGTGCTTATTCAAAATACCATAGTTCCTCACCCTGCAGAATTTCTGTTATTTTTTAGTTTGCTTATTGTATTGTTCTTAGGTCTCTTAACTGATTGTATCAGAAATTGCATGCCTCTTTGGGAAAAATACCGCGTTTTGACAAAATATATTAAAATGTAAAATTTTGTTTTATTAAAGAAACAAAAATTTAAAATGTATCTAAGAGTCAGACCATGGGACAGAAAGGCAGGGAAAGCCCCCCCCCCATCTCTGCTTTAAAGTAATAGTGTCCACCTTAAGAATTTGGTAACATATTTTTGAAAGGCTTCCTGTCACCCTATTTAAGAATTAAAGTCTGTAGCAATGTGTGTTTTGTCTTTGCTTTCCTTCTGGCCATGTCTTGGCATGCTTATGTTGGCATTAGCAAAAGAGGCAGCTTAAAGTAAACACGTGCAACTATTGATCTTCAAAGGAATACCATTCTCCATTTCGCCTTTTACCTCATATCAGCTGCCAAGGGTAATAAAAGTGAGGGTGTCTTAACCCATAGACTTAACTTTGAAAAAAAAAAAAATGTTGTATGATGTGGTCTTACGCTGAATTGGATTACTGATACCACCCAGTTCTGCTGACTTTGATCAGCAACAGCAGCTCTCTGAAGTTCTGAGGGAGAGGTCTGTCCCAGCCCTCCTGCTGGAACTAGAGTACATGCTAGGGGATCCCTAGCTGGTGGGAGTTGTAGTCTAGCAACATCTAAAGGGTCACCGGTTCCGTTCCCTGGTCTACCTTATTGGTTAGTTAAGGTGCAGTTCAGTTAAAATTGCTTTCTTAATGGCAGACAATATGAAATTTAATGTGGGGTGCATCATATGCATTTCCTAATGATCCTACCTGGCCCTTGACATCGGCGGCCCCAGTAGGATCAGACAGGAGTGGATCAAGGGCAATACGTTATTTAGTGGTGGAACTCCTTTACTGGTAAGCTCCATCATCTTGCCTCCTTCTTGGCTACTTTTCAAAGGGCACTGAATACTTTCCTCTTTCACAAGGCCTTTTATGAAGAAATTCTGATTTCTGCACGTGTGATTTTTGTCCTGTGTTTTAATATTTGATTTTTCACTGTATGATTGCTGTGAACTGCTATGGAAGGATTTGTGTTTTGAAAGGCAAAAGAAATCAGTAATGTGAACCCCTCTCCTTCAATCTCTTACATTCTTTCTTTTACTTTGAAGTAAACGTATATTTCAGGAGCTGTTCAAAAGCAGCTTATTTAGCTAATTGTTCACAGCCTGCCTTGGAAGCTTCATTGTTTTCTTGCCGCTTTGGTAAGGACCATGTGACTAATGTCAAGTCTTCATGTGTCTCCTCGTGAATTGCTTGCCCTTTTCTTAGGCAAGAGAGCAGTGTTGAAAAAATAAATCCATTTCTTTTATCTCATTCGAGCCAGGCATTCTATTTGCCACCACTGTTCAAAACTTTGGCTTTTCCTTTGACTTTGAGCTCTTCCTCACCTTCTCATTCATTTCTTGTATCAAAGCATCTCTATTGCCAACTCCAAAGAATAGTTTCTGTATGGCAAACTTGGAAAGCCTTGTTTTCTTAAAACACATTGCTTGTCAAGGGGAAGCTTTTGCTTCCCAGCTTTTCTAAGCAGAAGCGATAATGGCTATCAGCTTGCAAAGTTCTAGTATTGGGAGTTATAAATGGAATTCACCTTAGAAGTTTTGAATGCTCTTTGGAACTGCCTTCCCCTTCCCTCAAACAACTTCAGTTAAATTTGCTTTACTGCTAGAATGCCATATTACTTTTTCTAGTTAGCTGCATTGGAATATACAGATCAAAAGATCATGAAGTAAATATGAGTAGAAGTTACCAGATGACTAGTTGTCTGAGTTAGAAACCACAAGTGTAGAAAGCTGGGGCCGTGAGTGTTGTAGACGTATTCTCTTTAAAGCTGCAATACAACAATTACATTTTGTAGTGAATCTCAAACAAGAAACAACATTTCATAAAGTAGGGGTAGCCAACACGATGTTTATGTATATATATTGAATTATGCATAAGGAGAACATAATAAATAACATAAACATAGAATAGTGAAAAAGCATTAGGAAATCCTCAGTATGCTACCCAAAACTTTCCTGTGTCCTGTTTGGTACTGCGAGCTTTTTGATGATTAAAGCTTGAGGTCTTCAAGACACAGGATTATGGGAATCCCATTCTGGGTCCTGTGCAGGAGCACCGTGCTATATTTACTAGCACCCTCCAGCTATGCCCTTCATAACTACCATTCTACAAATCTTGATCTAATACTTTCATTTATAGTCACTATAAGCATATTATTTATATTCACCATATTCACATTCCACAGCGTCTGTATATCTTATTACAGATAGGTAGCCGTGTTGGTCTGCCATAGTCAAAATAAAAAAATTCCTTCCAGTAGCATCTTAAAGACCAACTAAGTTAGTTCTTGGTATGAGCTTTCGTGTGCATGCACACTTCTTCAGATGACTTGTACATTGACTGCTGCCGCCACAGAATCCAAACAGATGTGATCAGAAAACACCATCGCTTACAACAAAATCTAAACCATGCTGAAAGGAGAGCCATAGATAATCTCAGAAACAACCCAGACATTATAATTAAAGAAGCAGACAAAGGTGGAGCTGTCGTCATCATGAACAAAACTGACTACATTCAGGAGGCTCACAGACAACTTTCCAATACCGCCTTTTACACAAAATTGGACTCAGACCCCACACAAGAATACAAGAAAGAACTGAACAAGATTGTTAAGAAGCTACCCCCACACATCCAAGAACAGATCCTCACCAACACACCAACAGAACCTCGACCAGGAACTTTCTATCTTCTACCTAAAATACACAAACCAGGAAATCCAGGACGCCCCATCATTTCAGGTATTGGCACTATTACAGTGGGTGTCTCCGGTTATATGGACTCTGTTCTGAAACCATATGCCATCAGTGCTCCCAGCTATGTACGTGACACCACAGATTTTCTGAGGAAAATACAATCTTTAAATAATCTTCCCAACAATACTATACTAGCTACTATGGACGTGGAATCTCTGTATACCAACATCCCACACAACGATGGTTTACAAGCTATAAGGAACACCATTTCAGATAAAACCACAGCGGACCTTGCCACCAAACACTGCCAATTTGTCCTTACCCACAACAACTTCAAATTCGGTGATGACCTGTTCCTTCAGATCAGCGGCACAGCAATGGGCACCCGCATGGCCCCACAGTATGCCAACATCTTCATGGCAGATTTAGAACAACGTTTCCTAAACTCCTACCCACTCAAACCTCTCTTGTACCTGCGATACATTGACTGACAAACATTGACTGACAAACATATCTACATGCCTCTAGCTACCATCCCAAACATACCAAACAGTCCATTGTATATAGCCAGGCACTACGTTACAGCCACATCTGTTCCAATTCTACAGACAGAGACTCTCACCTAAGAGATCTACAGCAAACCTTTTCAGAACTAAAATACCCAGCAGATGAAGTTAGACAACAGATCAACAGAGCCAGACTGATACCCAGAGAGAACTTGCTGCAAGACAGACCCAAAAAAGAAAATAACAGAACACCTCTAGTCATCACATACAGCTCCCAAGTTAAAACAGTACAACGCATCATCAGAGATCTACAACCTCTCCTGGACAATGACAGTTCTCTTTCTCAAGCTCTGGGAGGAAGACCTTTCATTGCCTACAGACAGCCACCCAATCTTAAAACAACTCCTAACACACAATAATACTACAACCAGACTTAACATGGACACTGGCACCAGAGCCTGCAATAAACCCAGATGCCAACTTTGCTGCCACATACACCCGGACAACACCATTACTGGCCCCAACAACATCACACATACCATCTCGGGACTATTTAATTGCTCATCGTCTAACATTGTGTATGCCATCAAATGCCAACAGTGTCCTTCAGCTCTCTATATTGGACAAACAGGACAAACCTTACGCCAAAGAATAAACGGACATAAATCTGACATCAAGAATCACAAAACAGAGAAACCAGTAGGAGAACACTTCAATCTCCCAGGACATTCTATACAAGATCTCAAAGTAGCTGTTTTACTACAAAGGAATTTCAGAAATAGACTGGAAAGAGAAGCTGCTGAATTGCAACTCATTACCAAACTTAAAACCATGGAGAGACCTGGTCTGAACAGAGACATTGGATTCTTATCTCATTATACATGACTAAGCCATTTCTCACCTTCTCACCCCTTGCCTTTTCCTGTAAGACCTATTATAGTCGTTAAGAGTCGTCAACAGGCTCATCTCAGCTATCTGCCAATCTCCCATTCCCACCACCCTTCTGAGTAATACCCCTCCCCACCTTCTCACTATATAGAAGGATCTGGCAACTTCTGTTTCAGTGTATCTGAAGAAGTGTGCATGCACACGAAAGCTCATACCAAGAACTAACTTAGTTGGTCTTTAAGGTGCTACTGGAAGGAATTTTTTTATTTTGACTATGGCAGACCAACCCGGCTACCTATCTGTAACTAAAGACTAGAGCAGTTATAGAAAACAAAAACTAGGGTGGCTGCTGAAGGGGGGATTTTCTGGAGAACAAAAGGGGTTTTCTGAATAGAGCTGCTCTAATCTGGATGGGTGTTGATATTGACCTGGAAAGTCAAAGGATTACTCAGAGCTCTCAGTTGCCAATGGCAAGCAAATTGTTTTCCCAATTTCAGTAGGAGCTGGGGGAACCTTGGCTTCTGTGAGTCTAAGAAGCTCCTTAGATTTTTTTTTGGTGGGGGGAGGGCCAGGATCCTTTCTTGCTCATGTCAAAAGAGGTTGGCAACTGGTCCTGCAAACACACCCTGTTCTTGCCAGTTGACTGTCATAGACGAAGGCTTTTAATACAGAATGAGAGATGTAGGAGACAAAATGGAGGCAAGCTAATGTTCTCTGGCAACAGTGCAGTCTTACCTTGTCCGCCTGTGCTATAACTGCACTTAGCTGGCATCAGCTTTGGCTGCTTTTATTTGTAATTGTACTGCTGGTTTTTATTTTCATTTTAAGCACTGCAGTTGAGTGTTTATTATGCTGCTTGTTTTATAAGCCAAGTTGTTTTAGAGAAGAATGGTAGGGCAATAGAGTGATTAAATCAACTAGGTGCTAAAATTCAAAACATTAAAATACTTTTATATTACCATACTTAAAAGACTAAACAGTAGATAATTAAGACTTCCAATCTATTTGTAAATTCTCAGCTAGGCTTCTTCTGCAAAATCTCCTGTGATGCTAGGTTTTTGAGGCTTATTAAGTTGCAAAGTGGAACTCTGGCTAACTCAAAGAAAAGGGTTCTTTGTACTTTAGAGCACAGTTTGTCATGCAGTTCACATCATTTGCATGTGAAGTGAGAACACCATTTCTAATCTATTTTCACAGAAAATGTTGAACCCAGTGTTTAATGGGTCATATCTCTGAGCAGAATGTAATGTTAGGAACAAATTAAGGGAGGGCAGGGAATAACATTTATTCGATAAGATCAGTTTGGGCCCATTTCCCCTTATACAGTCATACCTTGGGTTAAATATGCTTCAGGTTGAGCGTTTTCAGGTTGCGTTCTGCGGCAACCCGGAAGTAACGGAATGGGTTACTTCCGGGTTTCGCCGCTCACGCATGCGCAGACTCTCAAAATGACGTCACGCTCATGTGCAGAAGCAGATGCGGGTTGCGTTCTGCTCAGAATGCGAACGGGGCTCCGGAACGGATCCCATTTTCATCCAGAGGTAACACTGTAAGTGATAAGGGGACTTCTCTGCATTCTCTACGAGGCAATATCTCATGGATAGCAGCATTGTTGGGGGGGCAGGGGGTGTCCATTAAAAATATATATATATCTTACTGTGCAGGAGCTAACTTCTTGGGTATGTTTTGTTTCCATTGCAGGTTGCATTTTTGAAGATGTGAAGGAACCTGGTCTGATCCTTTTGAAAATAAATTCCTGTCAAGATAACCTTCAGCTACAAAGAACTGTGGATCTAAGTTACCAAGTGGGGATGTCCCCCCCCCCCCTGAAAGTGATTGTGAAGTTCCTAAGCCAAAGGAAAAAAGCAGTTAATTGTATATTTAACTCGCTGTTTGTTGACTTTGGAGTTTTGAGAAGTTCAAAGAATGTGATAGAGGCAAGTTGGTCAAGCAGAGAGGCCAATATTTGCGAGACTTGAGTTCAGAGAGCAGCTTAATTTGGGATGTCTGGAGTCTTTGAGATCGCTTGTGAAGAACTACTAATTCTCCAAGGAGAAGTCAATTATCTTCTGCAGCAACTGAAGCTTTAAAAAAAAATAAAAATAAAGGAACACACAGTGGCTGACTTGCCCTTCTAGGAAACAAAATCTTCAGAGCTTTGTGAGCCCTTGACCTAATGGAATGTGAGTGGGAAAGGGAGTGACAGAGGGTGGGGGAAGAAGGTTTGACTGCCCACTATTTGTGGCTCAGATTCTCCTCAAGGGAATCTCACCCTCAGCAGAAAAATGGTTTTCAATCCCTGCTTTTATGATAAAAAATCTTTTTGGTAAATTGTGAACCCCAATTGCCAAGAAAAGCCTAAAAGTTTTTAGATTTAACAGCAGATTATTCCAAGGTAACGTTAATAATAATAATAATAATTTATTATTTATACCCCGCCCATCTGGCTGAGTTTCCCTAACCACTCTGGGTGGCTTCCAATCAAGTGTTAAAAACAATACAGCATTAAATATTAAAAACTTCCCTAAACAGGGCTGCCTTCAGATGTCTTTTAAAGAGAAGATAGCTGCTTATTTCCTTCACATCTGAAAGGAGGGCGTTCCACAGGGCGGGTGCCACTACTGAGAAGGCCCTCTGTCTGGTTCCCTGCAACCTCACTTCTCGCAATGAGGGAACCGCCAGAAGGCCCTCAGCGCTGGATCTCAGTGTCTGGGCTGAACGATGGGGGTGGAAACGCTCCTTCAGGTATACAGGACCGAGGCCATTTAGGGCTTTAAAGGTCAGCACCAACACTTTGAATTGTGCTTGGAAACGTACTGGGAGCCAATGCAGATCTCTCAGGACCGGTGTTATGTGGTCCCGGTGTAGCACATTGCAGTAGAGCATGCACCACTCTGGCAAGACAGTTCACAGGCAGGTAGGGTCTCAGCCTGCGTACCAGGTGGAGCTGGTAGACATCTGCCCTGGACACAGAATTAACCTGCACCTCCATGGACAGCTGTGAGTCCAAAATGACTCCCAGGCTGCGCACCTGGTCCTTCAGGGACACAGTTACCCTATTCAGGACCAGGGAGTCCTCCACCCCCGCCCACCCCCTGTGCCCCCAAAACAGTACTTCTGTCTTGTCAGGATTCAACCTCAATCTGTTAGCCACCATCCATCCTCCAACCGCCTCCAGGCACTCACACAGGACCACGTTGGTTAAGGGCTGGTCCCTGCATGTATTTACACCACTTGATTTCTGAGATTAATGTGTGAACTGTTTGCATTTAAAAAAGCATTGAGTCTGAGATGATATTGAAGTGATGGAGCCGGGACAGTGTGTCATGTGCTGGATCAACAGCAAATGTTCAGGGTGCTGGGTTGCAGAAAGCATCAGTGGGACTTAGTTACTCACAGAAACATACTTGCTTCAAAGAGAGGCTGATGTGCCACAGGGTTGCTGTGTGATGTATTGGAAACCACCATATTAATAAGTCAGAGTGCCCAGACTGCCTAAGGCTGCCCTTGTTTGCAAATTTGAATGGTTTTCTCCCTTTCAGCTAAATGGGAACACAAGGCCATGTCTGCAGAAAGGTTGCAGTGTATTTTGTGCCTCGAAAGCGCAATGTATAATGTATTACAGAGCACTCCAGTGCACCTCCTGAAGGCAAGCGGACACCCCCCCCCCCCCAGGAGCAGCACCGTATCAGGGGTTGTGCTGCATGGCTTCTCTGTCTCAGTTGCACATGGGTCCAGCTGTAGTGTGGAATGCATGACGGATTGCTCATGAAAGCAGTGTGTAATTGACCCATGTAAAAGTTCCAGTGCACACAGACAGATGCAAATCAGTGTGCATCCTTATCATCAACAAAGTTCCCAAGTAGCCATTCCCAATAATTTTCTGTAAATGTGCAAAGGACTACAACATACATCACACTATTAAGATGGCATTTTTCATGTACAAAATTGTATCCTGACACTTGGCAGAGAATTCCATGGAAACTTTTTTTTTTTTTTGAAGTTTTACTTTATTTTAGCCCAGCACAAAGGTGAGCGTACACAGCAATTCCATTGCACGGCTTGTGCAGGCTGTTTTCTCAGATTACCAGACTTGCCCTTTAATAGACTTTGATTTATGTGGTCCTAATAAGAGCGGAGCAGGCAAAGGCCTTTATTTGAGCATTGAAAAGAAAGCAGATATGGGACAATTTACAGCTTGCGCTTAGCTGCAAAAAAGGTCTTTTGCCAAATGACTGAGGAAATATATTTCAGGCTGATGAAAAGCCACTAAATCTGGAGAGCTTTAAAAAATAAATGGCATTTTAAAGGGGAAACTTGAGCTGCTGTTGTAGCTCATCCTTACTAATTATTAAAATCCTATTTTGAAGCTGTGATTTACAAACATAGTTTGACTGTTGTGAGTTCTCTTCGGTTTGTGAAGAAAAAAATGTCAATTCCCATCCTGCAAATGGATATGTAGAAGACCTGGAATTTTTGCAACCCTCTGCTTACTCTGCCAAAGAAGTAATGGGGAATCTAATTTGTCATCACTCATGAAGCAAGAGGACGTCTCAAAATGATGCTCAATGTAAAAATAAATTTGCTGTTTTTCTTGAAGGAAATAAAAGATTGACCATTGTCAGAAATTCTTTAGATCTCCCACAAGATCTCTCAAAAATAATGAGAAGCTTGTTTGCAAAGATAATAATTTTGCATGGGCAATATACAACAACAGGCAGTTTAAACCTTATAAGAGAGGTGCCATAATTTGCAAGATGTTTCATATCTATAGTTTATACCTATTACATTACATTATTACAGCGATGGGAGAAACCATAATTACTTAACTCTGCTTTGGCATCTCGGTAATGGTTTCCTGTTTGTGGATTGCTTTCCCTGGTGACATGTGTATGTCTTCGTTAACTTTCAAGAAAAACTTAAAAACATTTCTATTCGCTCAGGCATTTAGTGGCTAAAAGATACTGTTCCTGGAAACCTTGAAATTATTAGCTATGAGGGTATGTTTTAAAATGTTTAAATTGTCTTTAAATAATTGTATTTAAATAACATTCTTACCTTATTTTTAATAGCACTGTTTTACTGCTTTGTATCTGCTGCCCTTGGCTCCTTTGGGAGAAGGGGTGGGATGGAAATTTAATAAATAAATAAAACACTTCTCCTTCCTCCAACCCTGGTTCCTGTCTTGAGGGAGGTACACAAATTGCTGCCCCCTCTCCCTGGCTCCGCCTTGGGGGACCTGCCTCTGCCACACACTCCTTGGAACCATGCCAGTCCCTGACAGGGGCCTTATTATAAAAAATTATCACCATCTCCACTGGGTGGTTACTATTTCCTCCTTATTATTATTTTTCATTTTTGAAAAGGAAAGTTTTTTTCAGAATTGCTTCCCTTCATGGTTCTCTCTATTTGTCAAAAAGCTGCTTCAGGAACTCTATACCCAAAGGCATTGAGGAACTTGAAGCTGTTTGGCCAGGGCTTCCACATGAGAAGGTTACAGTGAAAAATGATTCCTGTCAAACGAAAACTGATTTGGCATCATTAAATATGGGCAAGGTGGTTCACGTTGCGCAGGCAGTCAGCCACATGTCGGTGCGCCCATAACTTTCAGAGCAGTTACCTGGCAGAAACATCCCTGGACTCTCATCTGCGAACACTTGTTTCCTGTCAAATTATATCCAAATATGCTCTGTTGCATTGACAGTTCTGTCTTTTTATTTTTGGCCCTCCATCTCTTTGTGCCAAAATCTCTCCTTAAGCCTTAAGTGAATTTTTGAATCTTTTTCAGTCTTTTATTTTCCCCAGACCAATGTTAATGTGATGCAGTTTTTTAAGTTGCCAAATGACTGCTAGAAGATATTATGTCCCAGTTCCAAACATGCCTGTTTAGGGTTGAAGCTTTGTTTATGAAGGATTCACAGTGATTATATACAGCAGACCCTTCTCCAAAGGAAATGATTCTGTGCTAAAGATCTTGGCACTTTTTATTTTAAAGCAACCTAAATCCCTCTATCTTCTTTTTTTAATGCTGAATTTTAATCCTGATAATTCCAAATTCTCTCAAAATAGACAGCTCTCCCGAGTTTTTGCGCATACATTGACCTTTGAGACGATCAATAATGGTTTCTTCTGTTACTAGTCGCAAGGGGATTACCTGGTATTTAAAACAAATGGAGAGGTGTAAACCAGTCTAGTTTTACTTAATTATAAGTGTTGTTTCCAATGGTGTCTCAAGATTAAAAACAAATAATTGATGAATACGTAAATATGATGGTTTAAAATGTGTTACTTCATTGAATCAATCTGTACGCACATCCTTGAGAAGCTGTGCAGGTATGACTTTAACTGGACTGAACTAGTGCAGAGATGCAATGGAATGCAATTGTTAAGGTTGGACTGTGACATTGACAGGCAATAAAAGATCCAGGTGGCTGCAGGCAAACCAATTCAGTAGGACTTGGATTTAGAGTTTAAACATTTTGTAGGGCAAGACAAAGTCATCCTAACCTGTGGTGACTGCTTGATTAATGCTGTAAGTTCAAAAAGAAGAGAGAAGAAATGAGTTAAGAAAAGCAATCTGTTATGCATACTGCTTAACCAGGTAAGTGGAGCTAAAGAACATGTAGGGTTCTGTTGTTGTTTTTTTGTTGAGCAATAATTCATTTCCAGTGGTTTTGTACCAGGGATAAAAAAGCAGGTGATGGATAAAATTTTCCTCCCTCCTACATAATCATGCCCCAGTTTCAGAATTAATGCTTTTGGTAAGCGCTTACTAATAACACTGAGCAACACCAGGCACTGTCTAGAAAGTAGGATAAAAATACACCAAAACCAGGAGGCATCCAGGGATGGCGTGCAAAAAAGGGAAATGAATCTAAACAATTGTTAAACTTTTTTGTGTGTGGCTGAACATCTTAGAATGTATTATAATAAAAATTCTAGTGAGTCCCCTGGTAAATAAAGTTCAGACAGCCGTGTTCGCCATGAAATATTTAAAAGTACAGGTTAAGGTGGTCCTCCCACATGATTTTGCCATACAAGTTGTTTTCAACAACAGAAACTTTTAGATTGGTTAAGAAACGAAGAAGTGGGTACGGTCTTTGAACTTAGCTTTATTATTATTTTTTAATTTGCATGTGTTGTGGCTGTTTCTAGTTTAAAATAGGTTTTATCATGAGATATCTGACCTGTTAGAATGTGTATTTTAATAAATTAAAGTTTTTATACTTTTTACGTGTGAACAATTGTTATTATCTTTTTAGAGAAGCCCTTGACAAATGCATTTTTGGCTGAATCATGTAGGGCACATTGTATAAATAAATAATCCGTCCCTTCTTTCTTCCTTTGGTTATCTGTGAGATTCATTTCTCCTTTTTACTCTGTCTAAAAACTGTATTTTCTGAAATGCACTCTCAAATAACTCCACCCATTCATCTGAAACATTTTGCTTGGAATGACTTCTCAGGATATTTTCATAATGCTGCTTCTCTCTCCACCTCAAAACCCACCATAAAGTTCTTGGCACAGCCCGTTACTGTACTTATCTCCTGTTGAAACTACACACCTAAGTACATATGACTGAACTGAACATACATTCCTTCCCCTTTGTACCTTAATTCCTTCTCTTTGTCAAATCATAGACTAGGAAAATACACATGGTTGGACTCCCATCAACTCCAGCCAGCATGGCCAAGATTCATGAAAGGCATCATGTTGACTACCTATGCCTTAGACTATAAATTGTGGAAGGGGCATGTCATCTTGCTGTTTAGTCTGCAAAATGTCATACACACAAATGGGGCTATATGAGCTGGAGCTCAGTGGTAGAGCACATACTGAAGGTCACAGATAAAATCCCTTCATAGTCCCTCGAGAGCTTCTGCCAGTCAGCATAGTAGAGAATGCTGAACTAAGGGGATCAACTGTATAAGACAGTGACTCCTATATGGACCCAACAATAAACGCAGAAGCCCTGTGTACCTTGATGTCAGCAAAGCATTTCTAAACAATAAATACTTTTTGTTTCAGATCACCTAACTAAAATATGGACATTTGCAATATCCACTGTTATTGTCTATGTTCTTGAATTTGCTGCCTTTTCATTCTGTGTGATAGACACATCTGTGCCAGTCACAAGACTCCATATTCCTGTACCAGCTGGATCCTCATCTGATGAAATATACTACCTTACAAATTTTGTATTATTCCTACAGACTAATACAGTGATAAATTTTTATATGATCTTGAAAAGGAGAGCAGATTTGCAAAGCAAAACATTCCTCTTCAACCAGATCTTTGGCTGATTAATATTGAGCCTTTTAAATGTATTTGTGTAATGTTTTGTTGCCTCTGTTTTGACTTGTGGTTTTCTCTTGTAAACTGCCCTGAGATTTTTTGATGAAGGGCAGTATAAGAAAGAAAGAAAGAAAGAAAGAAAGAAAGAAAGAAAGAAAGAGAAAGAAAGAAAGAAACTTTAAAGTTAATTCAGTACTGGATAACCCCTGAGTTCAGGCTGAAACAGACCAATTTGTCTTTTATAGGGGGAGTACATTGAACTGTGAATTCTGATTATTCAAGCATCTGCACACAGCCGTAGGGATTTCTTTTTTTTAATTAAGAAATGCAGCCTGCAATAATCTTCTATGAGTACCGGTGAGTCGCATTTAACTCTAAAGTCATTAGGAATGTTAAAATACCATATACAGAGAGAATCTTCTCTCAGAATGCACCAACACTGAATTTACTGTTTTTGATACTTATGTTTGTGATATGGTGTGCGATTGTTGTTCTAAACAGATTGTGCATGGAGAAGCATCTTAAAGAAATATACAACCAAAAAAAATGATGCCAGATGCTATATGACAACTTTTACAGGATTCAAAAAGGAAGAATGGGCTAGGACTGTCACTGCTCTTAAAACAAAAAGACAGGATCTCCAGGTGGTGACCTGTCAACCCATGACAGAAGAAAGACAGTTATGGTTTATCAGTTTATCAGAAAGACAGTTATGGTTTATCAGTCTCCTTGTGCAATAAGCCTCTGGCTACATATACCGGTATATATATTTAAAGAAGTTATGGTACCCAAAATACAGCAAAATGCAAATGAAATGTGAGATTTTTATCCCCATTTGTATTGTAATGTGGGGAACTAAGCTCTTCAAATTGGCAGTTTTCAGCACAATATCACTTAACTCTATTGCACACATGCCAACTTCTATATCTTCTCAGAGCTGGCAGGAGAGATAAGGTACAAATCAGATGTGCATTATAGATGTGTCAAATCCACACTGATGGCAACTGCAGAAATTTGCTAGGTACAAGACCCCCTCCCCCCCCAATTTGCCATAACAGAAAACCACAAGGCCAATCACTATTGGAAGTCTATTAATTCAGGCTGTTTTCTCAGAAGAACCATGACAGTGGTGGTGCCCTAAGCCAAGCAGAAAGGATGCGTGAAGTCCAAACAAACACGATGAACCACCTGATCTTTCCTGATTTACTAGAAGTTGCTCAGGGGGCCCTATATGGGCTCTGTCTGTAAATATAGGGTGCAGGTTCCACAACTGAGAATGTGCTTCCAAGGAGACTCCTCCCCCCTTCCCACACACATCAGCTCCTGGTAGTCTCTAGGCCAGGCTTCCTCAAACTCAGCCCTCCAGATGTTTTTTTGAGACTACAATTCCCATCATCCCTGACCACTGGTCCTGCTAGTTAGGGATCATGGGAGTTGTAGGCCAAAAACATCTGGAGGGCCGAGGTTGAGGAAGCCTTCTCTAGACCTAGTGGGGCAGTTTGTGGCTGGGGCGGTTAGGTAGGCAGGATCAAAAATTCCATATGAGTAGGGTGAAGAAGGTCACGCGGGTGGGGCAAAGTTGTTCTGGTTTTCTCCCCATCCTCCTCCCTTGCAAATATATGGATACTAAAGCATTACAGTTGCACAAATAATTGGCCCCTAACTAAACTGAAAAGTGTATTACCTTGATTTAAAAGAAGTTGTTACCTTGTCACAACTTCTAGTGTGGTTTAATGTGACAATAACCATACATATAGGTACACAAACACACACATACATATGTGCACATCTCAAATTAGTGTCTGGTGATCAGGTAAGTCTTAAGACCTTCCCTTTTTGCCAGACCTCTGCAAGGCATCTAGTGTACAGTTGTATCTAATGGTATTTGAGTGGTGATCTGCTTGCACAATGGGGCTGCCTCTCCCCACACCCCCAAAAACTTGTTCCAGAGGCTTTCCAAAACTGCTGCAACAGATTTTGAGGTGGGGGAGGGACAGCCAGAGAGAGGAGGGGACAATTCCATGGAAGTTCCACTGTGCAAGTGAAACATCAGTACAGTAGTACCTTGGGTTAAGAACTTAATTCGTTCTTGCCCTGAAGCACCACTTTAGCTAATGGGGCCTCCTGCTGCCGCTGCGCTGCTGGAGCACAATTTCTTTTCTCATCCTGAAGCAAAGTTCTTAACCCGAGGTAATATTTCTGGGTTAGCGGAGTCTGTAGCCTGAAGCGTATGTAACCTGAGGTACCACTGTATTTGATAAAATATCCATAGCCACTGGCTGACTTGTTTTTGTTTATTATTAATGTACTAATTTCTTTCACTGACTAAGTTAGATTTTAATCATTATTGTAACTATTTTCATTGATGTCCTTTTCATACTTCTTGCTTCACTAAAATACCATGATTGTTACTTCATCATGTAACAGGACTGCAGTGGTTATATTTGCAGCTGTGGATAATTTCTAGCCAAATTAGGGTTGTCGTCTTTTTTCCTAACACAGTTTCTCTGTCAGCTGCTTGACAGCAATTAAAATGGGATTTTATTGATACAAGAATGTCCCAATACACTCCAGCCTATTCCAACCTATTTCTTTGGGAGATACTGTGCTAATGTAGCTGCATAAAAGATTTCAATTTGGCATTCCTGCCTAAGGTGCTGGAGAGAATCCATATGAGCAAATTCTGGGCGATTTGATTCCTCCCAACAGCAAATAGTTTGGGGTGTTAACAGAACTCAACAAAAACTAAGCTCAGGTATGGCTGATGAGTAACTGAAAGTGTTTCCACAAAACTGTAACGGAACCTCAGCACTTATGTAAAGCTTCCACATTCTATGTGTGTCTTAACATAACAATTGCCACAGATTTCTCAGTAAAGCTGGTAAAGATGCAAAGCTCATAGCCAAGCAATATCCTCAGTTCAAAATGCAGGGCTTCTGCAAGGTTTCTACAAGAAGCAACATTCCAAATTTTTAAAAAATTAAAAATCAAATGTCCTTACCATATATTAATTTCCTTTATAAACAATGAAAATACATGAATATTTGTGCAGAAATGACTGCACAAACTTTATTTAATTTCAATACAGAAATAAAAATTGTGTTTAGAATCCCTTACTATATTATTACAAATAACTTTTCTGTTTATATATTCATTGCAGATGCCTGACGTTCAAAGACTGGGGGGTGTTAACTGAACCAGTCCTCTTCCTATGTGTAATATTTTAACATAATATACAAAAGCTCTTGAGAACTGGCTCTCAAGAGTGCTCACTGGAAATCACATGGGTGACACACCTCAATCTATATCAAAAACACTTAATTCAGTTGCATCTAAATGCATTTTTAGAACTATGTTATGTAGTCCTTGTGTTGCGACTTTCAAATGCTAGTATTCATGAGTTTTTCTCCAGTGGTTCAGTATGATAAATGATGTTATGCATGCTAATTGAGTCCATATATCTCCTTAATATCTAAACTGTTTTCTGGCATTTCTCTGACTCGGAAATTCATGACTCAGCATTTGCTCACACTGTGCGCAACACAGTGCTTCCCTCCTATTAACACATCTCTCAGTTATCAGCTGGGAGTTTGGGTTTATAAGGATTTCTGATAAATGCAACAAACTATCATTTTAATCTTTCCTTGTTTTGTTTTTTTGTATGGCAGTAGTTTTTACTTAGTTATAAACTTATAAAACAAAGGCATTGTTGATAACTCTGTAAATATTTATTGTTTGCTGATCTAAACTGAAATATTTTGGATTTATTTTGAAGATTTACTTTATCATACAACTAGGAAGAGGGCACTTTACATACACAAGCTGCAATGTTATCATCAGTTGCCATTGCCACAAAAGTATCTCATCCATACTGCTCCAGAAATATGCCGTTTAGACTATTTCCACTGTGGCTGCCACAGGCATCTGATCACACCCAAATGGGCTATAGGGGTGAGGTTTGGGGGAAAGGCTTTTTAGTGTCAGTGATACAATTGCAGGATGACAAGTGACGCTGACCCCTTTCGGGCCCTTGTAATCTTACCATCTTTATTGTAATTATTTTTTCATCTTATTACCATGCAAGCTTGTTGGCATAAACAGCTGGCATATAAACATTTGAAATAAAATAAGCAAGTCTAGTTATCTATTTAAATCAATTATATGTGGGGTTTTCTTCATCCAAAGCAGCATTTAAAGATATAAACTAAGCACTTAAAAGGGGTATTTCCATTGTAATGTTTTTCATTCATGAAGATTGCAGGAAACTCCATTGTTACAATGGTGTGGTGTTCCTTAAAGCCACCCATTTTGCTTAAAAAAACATGAGAGCAAGGGATTAACATTCACGCAACTTAAGTCCTTGCACCCCAAAATTGATCATTGTACAGTGGTACCTCGGGTTACAGACGCTTCAGGTTAAAGATGCTTCAGGTAACAGACTCTGCTAACCCTGAAATAGTACCTCGGGTTAAGAACTTTGCTTCAGGATGAGAACAGAAATCGTCCGGTGCGGCGGCAGCGGGAGGCCCCGTTAGCTAAAGTGGTACCTCAGATTAAGAACAGTTTCAGATTAAGAATGGACCTCCAGAACGAATTAAGTTTTTCACCTGAAGTTCCACTGTATATGCTTTACAGGCTCCCAACCCAAGCAGCTTACAATATGAAATATTGCACAGAGAAAACAACAGAGGAAAGGGGCTGAAGTGGAAATCAGTAAACAGGCTGGGGTAACCTGTGTGGTCATTGCGAAATTCCCTAACACAACTAGGCAATCATGTCCATTGCAAGAACATCCGTGGCAAACAACCGACTCCTGCAAAGATCTCCAGAGTTTTACTGCTAAATCCCCTGAGTTAGTTTTTCTGTAAATACATGTGTAAATTTCAGCAGCCACACTCAAGTTTGGTGCCCCTTGACCTCTCACACTCCATTCTAAATGATAGTTGTGGCATCCCCTGCAGCGCCCCTGAGGCACCACATCCCAGTTTGACTGAACCGCTCACACTCAACTAAATCCACCTCGGCTGGTTTCCAACAACATCTGGAGGACCACATGTTCGTTTCCACCAATAATGCAGTTTCCAGTCACCTACGCAATATTACTCAGCAAGCATCCTGTTACCACCAAACTCTATGTATTTATGTTCCCAGCAACAATATAAACTTTTCATTTTCGGTTGTATTGGTTCAGAAGAATGTCATTGTATACCTGTTATTTCTTCTGCATGAAGGCCAGTCAGACTGACAGTAGTGCCAGCTGCTGTCTATCAATGTGCATGAGACTCTTTTCAAAAGCCCACACTACTTTTTGAAGCATCTCAAATTTTAGGAATGGAACTGACAGAGCAGCAAGAAAATCACAAGTCTTATGTCAGAACTGCAAACATGAATTGGTTTTTTTTTTTTTTTTTGCAGGGTCTCTCACAGTCTCCCTCACAGCTCATGCTTGCAATATATTTTTGGTGAAATTGAAGTTGTCCAAGGCTTATCACCGAGGTTGTTGATTGTTTAAAGGCAAAAAAGCATCTGTATGCTGTAAGAAGCGAGGGTGAATAAGAAAGAATATGAAAGGGAAGGGAAGCTGGCTTTGTAAAAATATTCAGAAGGCAAACATTCATTATGAATAACATTGTACACAAATGCAGTCTAACAGTCATGCAGCGTGTGGTTCTAACTTCAGCCTAAACTTCAGAATTCTAATGACTATTGGCCAGGGTATGCTTCTATCTGCAGCTGCAACTAGTCTGTCATGTCAGAGCTATTCCTACAAGAATTGGGACACTGCTCAGAAGCTGAGCTCATTATCCTTAGGTGTGAGATCCCTTTATTGACCTGTCCTGTTTCGGCAGCTAATAGAACTGTCAGCTCTGCTCTCACATCATCTTTACCTGAAACCTGTTAGTAGCTTTGAAGGAAGCATGAGAAATGGGACATTCCAAGGGCACAAAACTTAAAGGAACATGAATTTTTATGCAAAGTGGAAGTCTCATAATGAATGAAACTTTTTAATGGATACCTACAATTAGAAATCTTAATTTTGTATCTATGATGAGAAATGCTGGCAGGTCCATTGCCTTTTTTGGTGTTGTACTTAAGACTGGTATTTTTAACTTTTTTGTGAAATGTTTTTATTAAATATACACTTTCAATGCAATGCAATCCATATCAACATAGAAAGAAACCCCATTGAGTAAGTGGTTATAGGACTGCCACCTGCATCCATTGTTTTAATTTACACAATACATCAGAACTGCGCTTTCCACTTCGGATTGTCCTCACCCACATTACAGTATACTAGAATGTGTCTGATGGTACATTTCATTTTACTGCTGGTGAACTATTTCTGCTATTCAGAGCTAACAAATTAGCTCTCCTGCAGCATATTTGTTAGGCTTCTCATGTAATCTGGGTTTTTAAACAATAGACTAGATTTCAAATGTTACCTATAAGCTTTTGAAAACTGGGGTGATTAGTCTTAGCCAAATACTCAACTAGTAAAGGTAAAGGGACCCCTGACCATTAGGTCCAGTCGTGACCGACTCTAGGGTTGCAGCGCTCATCTCGCTTTATTGGCCGAGGGAGCCGGTGTACAGCTTCTGGGTCATGTGGCCAGCATGACTAAGCTGCTTCTGGCGAACCAGAGCAGCACACAGAAACACTGTTTACCTTCCCGCCGGAGCGGTACCTATTTATTTTCTTGCATTCTGACGTGCTTTCGAACTGCTAGGTTGGCAAGAGCAGGGACCGAGCAACGGGAGCTCACCCCATTGTGGGGATTTGAACCACCGACCTTCTGATCGGCAAGTCCTAGGCTCTGTGGTTTAACCCACAGCACCACCCGTGTCCCTAATACTCAACTATTTGATATTAATTGATTTTGAAGTTGCATATAGGTTCTTTTAAAACAAATTCCTTATTAATCTTACTCTGTTGGTGTCAGTCATTATTACAACAGTGCTGTTTTGTTGTTTAAAGTTTCTAGCCTGCTTCAGCTCCCTTTTCATAAAAATATTTGTAAGATGTAATTGCTTTTTCAGTCTTTGTTTCAGGAAGCCTTGTTCCTACCCACCTCCTGCTGCCACATTTTGTGTGTGTAAAATGTGCTGGTTTCCAGTTTTTCAGAAGCAATTTAATGCATCTAACTTCAAAAGACAGTTTAGTTCTATACTAATGCTATCATCAGCATTTATGCATGCAATTTAGTTGTTCAGGTGATGCTCTGCTGCTCTGTTCAGTTTTGCAACTGTAAAGTTGAAAAACAGCTTATTAATAGAGGTAAGCAAATCACTGCCAAAATTGTAGAGAGTGCACTTCAAAAGGTTTTGCGAAATTGTGAGTAAAAAGCTCAGCCTGCTCTCCTTTTGTAAATTTGGCTTTCAGGCTTAATGTTATTTGGCATTTTTTAAAATAGTGAACATATGTATCTTTGACAGTAGGTAACCTCTATGCAGCAATAAATGCTTTTGATAAAGACAATGCCCCTATTAAAATGACACACTAAATATGGTGTGTCCACTTCTGTCCTCTAAGTACTTAACTGGAGTGACACTTGCTTAATAGTTACTGGGTGTGACATATCCTTTTAGTCATCATGTGATACCTATAGCAGCCTTGTCATGATTCTAGATCTTTCTGGCATAGTTTTCTGCATTCCAAGGACACCCACAGCATTAAAAAGGACCTTAAGAAGCACAAGCTGTAAAAGTCTCAAAGTGACTCTGCTGTGGTGGCACATGAAATTTCCCGCCTCTTGAGAGAACTCCTAATGAAAATGTAATGTAAAATAAAATAAGCAGACATAAGGATATACTGGGGTTTTTTTAGCTCTTGGGTTACTCTAGTGAGTCCTAAAACTGGGGTTGTTCCTTGGACCCAGTCCAAGGTTTCGTTTTACCCTCTGTGAATTGAAATTTTGCCCCTATGCCAGTGTCTTATTTTAGACATGAAAATAGCATTGAAATTGAGTTGAGGAGGCCCTGTTTTCTCACTTCAGTTTTAATTCCTGTCACTTCTTTAATCTTTTACAACTCTAGGCACCCAAAGGAGATCCAAAAGCTCTCCATCAGGTGGCAGCAGCTCAAATTATGCACTTCTATATGTCTTCCCCCAAAGTATAAGAGGTGGCTATCTCTCCCCAGCAAGGATTCCTGTTCTCTTTGTGCTTCTTTGTTGCGTATCTTTCAAAGCCTCATTTGATAGTGGGTCATAACACCTGGATAATGCTCATAAAGCTGTTTTTAAGTTGGTTGTTATGAGAGGAGAAGGTCACCATCCCCTTTATGATGGATGTTTGGCTCCCTTATTGGGACGAGAGCTCTCCTTTCTTCTCCCTGAATTCCTGAAGCTACTAACATGAGTTTGACCAAACTGCGGGAGCAGTGGAAGACAGGAGTGCCTGGCGTGCTCTGGTCCATGGGGTCACAAAGAGTCGGACCCAACTAAATGACTAAACAACAACAACAGATAAAAGCAGAACAAAATGCTTATGGGCATGTGTTATTACTTTAATACATATGGGAGGGGGGGGGGGAAATGCCTCTAGACTCAGTCCTCTCTTGCCACAAAACCAGCTGATACTGTTCTTTGATTTGTATCGCTTAAGGCTCAGGTGTTTCTATTGGAGGCACAGACATAGGGAAACATGGAGCAGAAAAGCAAAATTACTTGATCACAGTGCGTTAACAGAGATTCGTTTAAAAGACGGAATATATATTTGACTGAGAGTTAGCTGATGCTCTGGCAGATTGAAAATCATGTTAGCAATGTGGGGGCATGTCAAGATTAATGAAGGGGGGGGGACACATTATGGATGCTTTTCAGAGTGATTACATTTTTCATTTCAAATTCCAGCACGTTTGTTCTGCATGAAAGGCCGTTGCAAGGAGTCCTGGTTACCGCTAATTGATTTTAACCTCACAACTCTATAGGAAACCACAGATGTTAGCTGCTTCATTGCGGCACTCAAATTTTCTACGATTCTCACAAAAGGTTCAGGGTAATTGCAAGATATGTCTTGTAAAACCAGGGATTACTTAAAGCTATCCACTGAGATTTGTTGCATGGAAATCATTAACGTTAGGCGTCTAAGCCCATTAAATGAAACGAACCTTTTATATTTGTTCTGGCATCTCTGTCCCCCACCTCAGGTTGAGAAGAATATCGGATATTAACTTAGAACAAAGGAAGAATGAAACTCCCTCTGTTTCTTTCACTCAGAGCAGAAAGATGGCTATTAAAGCACTTCTCTGGGCATCGGTAATTTGTTTTCTTCACACATAATAATAAAAAGATGCTTGCAAGAACCTAAGAATTCCTTATGTGCATGAATTTAAAACTCATCTTGGTTCATACAAAAACAGTCATCACTATAATTCCAATGACATTTCACACTAGCCACTAATCCTGAAAATATGGTGTGCCTGAAAAGGCATTCCTGATTTAAATCTGCCTCCCATATTACAAACAAAGTTACTGAGATGGTCTAAATTTTTGAATTTAATTTAAAACTTTAATTAAAACCTTTTTCCTTAGCATTAATTAAGATTAAAGATGTGTGGAAACTCCGTTAAGAAATTGTAAAAATCTAATGTTTCCATAATTTTTTTACATAGGTTTACCTCCAATTTTGCCTTGAATTTTACTGTGGAATTTGAAAGTAGTTCAGAAATATGTGAGCTCACCCTGTGCTCAGTGAGAACACTGAAAGGTATTTTACGTTCTTCAAAATAGTCAGTGGATATTTCACTTGCACAGCAAGGCTGCTACTAGGCCCTTAACTGGCTGCTTGCTTAGTTCCATGACCCAAATTCACATTTCTTTGCATGTACACAATGCACATTTATGCTGACTTTTGGAGGGAAGACTGCCAGAGCTTTACTTGAAGATAATCACTTTTAAAGGGTCTAAGAAATCCCTCAGAGTCCAGGACACATGGAATGATCCCCCAATGAGATGCACGTTGTTTTCTTTTAGGAAAGGAGCACCTCTTCCAGCAGGCTTTTGGGTGACTGACATAATTTAGGAATTGTTTTACTGCTGTTGCTTTTTTATTATGACTTGTATGGAACTAATTGTGTTTAATCTTCTATGGTTATTATGTTTTTTGATGCTGTAAATCATCCTGTGACTTTTGGTGAAGGGGGACACAGAAAGGGAAAAATATATTTCTAGGTGAGCAGGTATGCATTAATGACAGGAATTCAGCAATGGGGGCAAGTTGGGAGCGTTCTCCTTGTCTGGGGTGCTCACTTGTCCCCTTTCCTCTGATGGTGCTGTTATTCCTTCCTAACTAAAATGTGAGCAGGATACTTTATTTGCACATAACAAGAGGCATCCAGAAAACAAAACAAAAAGCCACCAGAGCACCTAGGCTCCATTTCAGATGATACCCACATATCTGTTTGAAACTTTAAAGAGGCTAAAGCAGTGCTCTAGTTACAGAGATATCCAATCTTTCTAGAGGTTGGAGGGCATTCCGTATGAACAGCCTTCTGGAGATTTGCTGGTCTGTTTGGAAGAAAAGTTTAATTTTAGCTTCACTTTATAGATCTATTGTTTTCCCTAGGGCAGGAGAAACCTATCCAAAAAAGGCAACATATATTCAGAGGCACAGTTCAAAGAAATGACTTTTGTCATACCCAACTGGAGAGGATTAAATGTTTGCTAGGATGTTCAATCAACAACTAAATAAGGGTGAAATCTGTCCATGAAAATAGGGCCATGGTGAATTATCTAATAAAGGGGTTATAAATATTCCACTCTGAATAATGAGGCTGCAATCCTTACTTAATATATATATTCTATTAGAAGCAATTTATTCCAAGTACAGGTAGAGTGACCATCTGCCCTAGTTTTCCAAAGACATTCCTTTATTTGAAGAGTTTTAAAGTAAGGAGCCATTAAAGTAAGGGAGCCAGTGTGGTGTAGTGGTTAAGAGCGGTGGACTCGTAATCTGGTGAACCGGGTTCGCGTCTCCGCTCCTCCACATGCAGCTGCTGGGTGACCTTGGGCCAGTCACACTTCTCTGAAGTCTCTCAGCCCCACTCACCTCACAGAGTGATTGTTGTGGGGGAGGAAGGGAAAGGAGAATGTGAGCCGCTTTGAGACTCCTTAGGGTAGTGATAAAGCGGGATATCAAATCCAAACTCTTCTTCTTCTTCTTCTTCTTCTTCCATTAGAAGGTAGAGCAGGGACTTTGAAATTGCCCATCAACAGCACTTGGAAAGCAGAGTGAGGCTGTGCACACAACTGCAGCTTTAAAGCACATTTGAAACACATTATTTCCTTCAAATAATTCTGATCACTGTATTTTACCCCTCACAGAATTACAGTTGCCAACAACCCTTGAGAAACTTCAATGCCCAGAATTCTTTGAGGGACAAAATGTGCTTTAAATTTATATTGTGTACACATCACAATTTGGTAGGCAAGTCACTTAGTCACAGCTTTCCCTGCTAATGTGAGTTGTATTGCATTTTCTTTTTAAAGTGTAGTACTGTAATTATAAAGGTAAAGGGACCCTTGACCATTAGGTCCAGTCTCAGACGACTCTGGGGTTGCGGCACTCATCTCGCTTTATTGGCCAAGGGAGCCGGCGTACAGCTTCCAGGTCATGTGGCCAGCATGACTAAGCCGCTTCTGGCAAACCAGAGCAGCGCACGGAAATGCCGTTTACCTTCCCCCCGGAGCGGTACCTGTTTATCTACTTGCACTTTGACGTGCTTTCAAACTGCTAGGTTGGCAGGAGCAGGGACCAAACAACGGGAGCTCACCCTGTCACGGGGATTCGAACCGCCGACCTTCTGATCGGCAAGTTCTAGGCTCTGTGGTTTAATCCACAGATTTATGCAAGATTTATGCAGATCTGTGTCCTCTTCTGTCAGTCTTTTTTTGTGTGTGATCATTTTCATATTTTTTTTGGCAATGTGTAAATGGCCACCTTATGAAATAGCATTTACAGTGCAGTCCTATGCATCACATGTAGACAACTCCCACCACCTTCAGTGCAACTCTTGAGAAAGAATGAATAGATGTTAGATGAACGAAGAGGAGAGAGTGTGTTGTGTTCTTGTGTGAATAGATTGGGATGGGGGAAGAAAAAGAGAATGGATAGGGGAACAATAAGAAGGGGTGCCCCCTCACTTTTTCCTTTGACCCCAATCATACTCCCACAAATGAATGCAACCCTTAACACCAAAAGGCTACCTACTCTTGCTCTACATGTCTCCTAAGATGTGTAGGTCCTAGTGAATCTAATGAGACTTACTCTCAGGTGAATAGAAATAGGACTGCATTCCTAAGTAATTCCTCTTTGGTGAAGAAAATGTTATACAATTGCATACCACTGACCTCAGATCTTATCTGCCACTATTCAGATCCAGGCTGGAATTCCAACACAAGAACTAGGAATGCCCTTCAATTCAGTGTAAGTACACTATATGTCTTTACTGCAGTAAACATCTAAAACCTGATGAGTGTTGTCAGCACTCACATGTGATAGTCAACACCAGACAAATGAATTGAATGTCCAACAGCTCAGAGATACACTACTGAATGATGATTGTAACCTTGCTCATTGGTAGATGTTCAAAAAGTGAGGAGCTATATTTGGGCATTCAGAACATTCTGCTGGGATTATCAGCTTTTACATGGGAATGTCAATATCCATCAAACTCTTTATATTCATTGTAATATGCATACAAAATTTATTATTCCTGAAATAGCATTCAGTAGCAGTTGTGGCTTGTTTTTAAGCCCTTCTACAAAGTCCAAAACAAGAGCTTAATGTTGTGGATACATACATACCACCCTGAGGAGAGAGAAAGAAAAAACTTGTTTTTTGTAGAGTCCTTATAATAATGGTTGATGAGGCAGGACCAGAAACCTCTAGGGCACATTGATGAAGCACAACTATTTCAAATGCCACATTAAGCTGGACTCATTAGCTGTATCTACCTACCCCTTATAAAATTCCTAATATCATTACAAATGTACTCTGCTTTTATTTTCCAGTCAAAGTAACTACTGTAGGTGTACCTTTCTCAGCCTGGTCTACTTGTACCCTACTTGTAGGCAACGGATGTTATTTCATTAATGATTATTCTTAGCAGCAGTACTATTAGCATTAGCAATAATATTTTATTTTACATTTCAGGGCCCTCTCTTTCATTTACATTATTTTGTTAGGCAGCTGGAACATCCTGACCTTTGTGTCCCTTAATAATTATCTGGAAACCCTTAATAAATACAAAAGCCATTTGAAAATCTCTTTGGACATTTTTGAAGCAGAAAGCATTAAGGGCCCTATCAAGTCCAGTTACTTACTGTTCATCAGCCTCACCTCCTGCTTATAATCACAAAATACAAAGCTCCCAATCTATATTTCCTGTCAACATCTGCCCAGCGGCTAATTAGGCAATTGCAACAGCTGTACTTTTTCTCTTTTTTTGCGTCTGTGCCTGTCTCCAACCCCACTTCAAAGGTATCATTAAAATATGTAGAAGGACAGTATGACAGTTTGGACCCACCTTCCAGTCCGCTTTGCTTGTACCTGCCCAGGTCTCTAGATGTCTGCATAATTAGGATGCAAAGTCTAAGTGGCAGATCAACAGTCTTAACTTTCCACTGACATACATGGCACATTAAAGTCCTTATCTTTTGGCTAGATCAACCCCTGCATTTTCTTTCCTTTACAGTGAGGTCATGAAAAGACTTAAAATGATCAAAATATAGGGGAGGAGTTCATCTGAAAACCAGTACAAGGAAGCGGCACATCATATACATTCAGATGTCATCTGAGAATTGTAATGTGGTTGGGTTATATAGTTCACCTAATTCTGTACTGTTCTGTAGTGCTTTTAATTGGGTTTTTAAAAAACCTTTTTACACTGATGTGCACTGCCCGCTGCCCTGAGATTTTGTGAGAGGGTGCTATATAAATGCATTCGTATAACAAATAAACTGGAAAAATAAAGCGCATCACTTTAAAAATGAGGGTTACACGCCTCTCGCTTAAAATTTATGGAAAACTGGATGAAGTTGGAAGAGTCAGAAAATTAGAATGGATTACTGAGAATCACAGAATCCTTGTTTTTCAACAGATGGCAGTAGTTAATGGTGAAAGTACACTAAAGACATTACTTGGGGTTATTAATGATGTGCATTCCTGTAAGTAAACACATCCATTTCTGTCGATTATAGCTGCATTGTAAGTAGTATATCCACATATTGGAGTGAGGACTAAAATAATCAGAGTGTGTATGATGTGATGCTGAGTTTTAATTAGCAGCATCATACTAGAATTATTTCTTAGAATTATATGTTAAACAGGCACTGTGCTGTACTTTTAAAAAAAAGTATATAGCACTATAAGCCATTATGCTAAGTATTTAGAAAGCTGTGATAATTAGGGCAATGCTTCTAAAACCAAAGGGAATGCATATGATTTTCTGAGAATGGAAACAGGCCATAAATGTACTGTAAAAAGATAAAATGGTAATGGACATTTATGTTTACACTTGTATACAAACCACAGAGGGAGGTGCATATTTTGCTAATTCTTCATAGCTGTTCAATTCAAGAAAATCTACAATAGCAAACTATATTTCTGCACTCTTTTAAAAATCCAAATTCCCCACTCCTTATTCCAGATTTTGAATGCCTATAGAATTCCCATCATGCCCAGGCAGCATGGCCAATAATCAGGGATAATGGGAATAATCCACAACATCCAGAGGGTATCATGTTAGGCTCAAAGCTTCTGGGACAGCAATGCATTTTGCAAGTACAGCCCTGCTCTGGAACTGCAGGAATCCTTTCTCCAGCAACCATCTCCTTATCTCTGTGAAGTACAACTAGGTACGTTTCTTGTTATAATATAATGAGAACAAAAAAGCAGCTGTTCTCTCCCACATACCTCTTCATGGTTGTATATCACCACCCTATCTGATATCTTACCATCATATCTCACCATCCTCTGAGTTGCATTCAAGCTGCTTAGCTGAGCAAAATGATGTTATCTTTATACATTAGTAATAAGAAGAGATGAGAAAGGTTTACCAAGCTCTGTAACTATAATAACTACATCTGAGAGCAACATCTACTCTTAAGAACTTGCCTCACTTTATAGGAAATGCTGTGTATAAAGCGTGTTCTCCTTCGTGGAGAGCACGTGTTGTGGTGGGGGCCGCCAGGACACTCCAAAGTTGGGGGCGGGCTAATTGATCGTTGGCCACTGATGCAATTGGGGCTTCCCTTGTTGTTGGGAAGAAGTTAATACTGCCATTTGTTGATTGACAGCCAGAAATGCTAAAACTCATTGCACGAGTCTAGGACTTCCTCTTTTCGCCTGTGCATCGGATTGCCCGTCCCCCCCTCCCTAGAATTAGGGTTGTTCGCTTTGACCTTGCTATGCCTGTCATGGGGTTGTCTGCCCTTGGGGCAGGGGCCCGGTAGGAATTTTGTCCATCTGGCTGATTGGCTGGGACCAATTGGTTTTTGCCTACTGCGTAGCAAATCGTCACAACTTGTAAGGTTGCGGTTAGGCATTGGTTTATGGTTTGGTTGGTTGAGGAGCATGGATTGGCTGTGCCTGCCCCTGTAATGCTGCTGCTGCAAGGGATTCTGTTAAAGGAATCGGGGGCTACCTATTGCTTGTCCACTCTGTCAAGGGGGCTTGGGCCATAGCAATGAGCTCCTGGTTGCATTTGGGGAGGGCTGAGGGCAGGTTCCCTGCTCCATCGCTACCCCCCAAGTGTATTCCCCTTTTCTGACTTTTGCATCATGCGGAATGTCAGTCTGTCCCCCACGGTGGGGGCAGATAGTCACAACCAATGCCTAGGCAACCACTCACATTTTTATATTTTAATAAAGTTGTGGCCACAATTATGCCAAAAACCTTAAACAAAAAATTCTGTCTCATGTGTGAGTTATTGGGGTGGCCCTGGGGACCTCGACACGCAACAATCCTGGCTGCATTTTTTATTTACAAAAGTCAAGTGACCTACATTTCACTTCATCAGATATGAAAAGAGCATGTTAAAATGAACGAAGATGGACTAGAGTAACACTTTCACAGGCAGCTATCTGACTAGAAGAAGATTGTGATTATGAGTCCATAGGTCAACTCGGAATACAACTTAAGTTAGTTATAACCCTTGCGTTTTATGACAGGGTTGGGAACCTCCAGCCCACGTATCAAGTGCAACCCACCAGACCATAGGAGCCAACTCCTAGGGGCCAAGGTCCCTTCGCCCCCCCCAAAAAAAATGTTTGAGGAGGCCACCCCCCCAAGTTGATGGGCCTTGCCATTCCAATGGTGTGAGTGTGCTGTGTCTTGTGATCAATTGTGTGTGTTGAGTCTTATCAGCTCCCTCAGTATTTTATTCAAGTGGCACCCCCCACACCAGATTCTCTCCAGGTCATACCCCTCACCAGCTGTACTCTATGCCCTCAAGTGCTTTTGGCCAGCTAGAATTCTTCCTTAAACTTTGATATTGCTTCTTGCTTAAGTGGGTGGAAAGATGGGAGGCCATAGAAACCTCTGGCTTATCATAGCTGGAACGGAGCTTACTGCTGACATGCAGCCCCTTGTGGTGGGGGTAGACTGCTTCCCAACTTGGGCTCAGAAAGGATTCCAGCTCCTGATTCAGTGGGACAGGCCTGCTGCAATGCTCCAAAAGCTCTGCCTCAATGGCACACCAGCATGGAGAAAACTTAGCTGGGCAGCTGTTCCTATGACAAAGCAGTCTGCTCCACTCATGTAGTATGCAGGAAATTGGCTGCTGAAACCCTCTTTTTCCTCTGCTGAAAGCAGTGGTGAAGGAATGGATTTCTGTGCAGTCAGTTTGAAACAGAACCCAAAATCCATTTTTCCTTCTCCAAGGGAGCATTTCTAAAATGCTTTAACTTGAGATGTTGAGCAAATGCATAACAAGAACACAGCTGTATAAACAAACAAAGCTCTCTCCTTTATCAGTCCGTGACGCCTAATGAATGGCCTTGTCCATTCCAAAGTGGAGCAGGGATGGCACGTCTGGGTCTTATCTCACATCCTGACCACACTCTGACACACAGACCTAGTCCGGGAACGGTGCCAGGAGTGTTCTTAGAGTTGGTGACCTCCTGCTCCAAGATAAGAGTATAGGAACAGGAACAACCTTATATGGTAAAGAGTACAGGAAAAGGAACACCCTTTTATGGTTAAGAGTACCGGAGCAGGAACATCTGTGATGTCAACTTGCGTGTATAAGCTGACGTGGTTGGATTCCTGGGGAAGGGGGGAGAGGGTGCCTGGAGGATATATACACTGCATGAAATTTCTCATTTCTTTGGACTTGCTGTGAACTGATCGTGCAAGTGCCTTCTGCTGTCCAGAGAGCAGAATAAACTCTTTCTCTGAATCAACCTCGGTGTCATTAGACTTCCTTTCTCCCTCCCCGGGAACAACGCAGACCCCACCAGTCGGTAAAGTCTAATAAGGCTACAGTGGGACAACAAACACTTAACTTTTGACTAGATCTTGCCTGTTGTAATGAGGTTCACGATCATTGCTCAGTTTCTACAGGAAATGGTGCCTTCTGCTCATTCAGAAAACCATGATTGGGAATCATACATAGCTTCATTCAAAAATTAAATCCCAACAGGGGACCTGGGCTTAAATTGCTAAATGTGGCATTATAATGACAAAGCCACGGTTTTCGCAGGAGTGTTCTCTATAGCTTTTACTTGCCGTTGTGATGGGAGGAGGCGAGCTTTTGATTGATTTAAAAATGGAAAAAACATACAAGGGGAAGGCCAACAGAAGAGCATAGTGTAAATGTACACACACACACCTCATTTGTCCATGATTTTTTGCAGCTGCCCTACTTTCGCAGCATCTCCTGGGGGCTTGCCTCCGGCTCCTTCTGGAATAACCCCAAGGCCAACACCTTAAAAGTTTGACAGGCAAGTTATTCACTCTTCTTATTTAATTTTTCTTTGCTGGAAACGAAGAGAGAACTTTATGGCTATCTTTGCTATTTATGGTTTCCTACACTTCCATTAAATCCACCGTTCCTAAGATAGTGCTCCAATTTGTTCTCACAACTTATTTCCTCTGGTAATATAATTCTCTCCAACTTTTCCACAGTTCTCTCTCTCTCTGTGCATGCATTTAAAAATTGCACTGTCAGAGCTTGCCAATTATAGTTCAACTTTTGCAAGGGTGGAGTTATGTGCTTGGTTTTTAGGCACAGGCTTTTTGCATTTGGTTTGGTTGCACAACATTGCTCCCTGTGGGAAACCGGAGGGTGCTCATCTGTTGTTGGACTACAACTCCCACCAGCCCCAACAAACTAGGTCAATGGTCAGGGGTGGTGGAAGCTGTAGTCTAGCAACAGATTTCCATCCCCCTACTTGCTATTGAAGGGACGCTGGTGGCGCTGTGGGTTAAACCACGGAGCCTAGGACTTGCCGATCGGAACGCCGGCGGTTCGAATCCCCGCGACGGGGTGAGCTCCCGTTGTTTAGTCCCTGTTCCTGCCAGCCTAGCAGTTCGAAAGCATGTCAAGTGCAAGTAGATAAATAGGTACCACTCCAGCGGTAAGGTAAACAGTGTTTCTGTGAGGTACTCTGGTTCGCCACAAGTGGCTTTGTCATGCTGGCTACCTGACCCAGAAGCTGTACACCGGCTCCCTCGGCCAATAAAGCAAGATGAGGGCCGCAACCCCAGAGTTGGCCACGACTGGACCTAATGGTCAGGGGTCCCTTTACCTTTACTTGCTATTGACTTCTTGTAAAGTTCTCATGAAGTGCTACATTTGCTTTGTTTAATGGGCATATGAAATTGCTGAGAAGTTAGATATGAATTTAATGAATTAGGCTGCTTTACTGAGGCTGTACAGAGCAGCAGAGCAACTACTGCATGGCACAGCAATCAAGCCTGGATGGGGCTCCGTGCTGTCTTATGATGCCAGTGAAACTAGCTTGGAATCCAACAGATCTTGGGCTGTTTCAACCCCTTCCCACCCTCAGAATGCCCTGTTTCAGGGCCTTCCACTGGTGGGGATCCTGTCAGAGGCCCTCCTGCCTATCCACATTTGACGGGCAAAAGGAGAAGGTTGGCACCGATTGAGTATTGCCAACAGAAGGCTGACTTAGCCAGGAGTTGGGCAGAGGGGCACCTTCACTTATTCTACCACCACCCAGCTTGGTGTAAAGGGATTTGTATTAAATTTGGCAAAAATAAAAACTTTTGTTGGTGTTGGATCAGACATCAGGGGTTTATTTAAAATGAGGTCATTTGGTTGCAGCATGAACTGGGCTTGTAGGGCATAATTGGGGAACTAGCAATCCTCCAGCTGTTGTTTGTGCCCAGTTTCCATCAGCTCCAACCAGCATGGTCAATGGTCAAAGATGATATTAATTGTAATCTAGCATAGCTTCTGCAGCCATGTTTTAATTGGGCCCCAGAAAAAACTGCCCATCAATAATTATCACACCAATTCTTTCTAATCTTACAGAATTTTCCATTTTTTGCCCTAAATCATTTTACAATCAATTTCACTTTTAAATAGCTGCATGAATTCCAGGCCCCTAAAACATCAGGGGTTGAATATTTAATTTGCTACCAGCAAAAGATTTATCTGTTTGTCTCTAGATAGCAAGTAGAGGCAAAGCTTAAACGTTATGGTGGCTACTGCTCTATAAATAGCTTTGATAGATAAATCACAAACTGTTGTACCATTGAGCTGCTGTAACATATTCTCTCCACTCAAGGATATTGGAAACAAAAAATATTCACAGCAAGTAGAACAATAGGCGCTCTTTAGAAACAATACAAATAGAAAGTTAAAAAGAACTTAAAGAGAAATTTATCATTCAATGTTCTAAAAGCAAATTGCTTCATTTAGTAACTATTGTTTTCAATGAAGGCAACTTTTACTGCTTAAATGGACACAAGGCAACAATTTAGACTGGCTTCAACTGTGCCATTTAAAGCACCTCTTTCCAGCTCTTAGTGGGCATTTATGAAGGGCAGAAAGGTGCTTTTTGTCTAAGCAAGTGAAAAAACATATTTTTTTGGGGGGGGGTGAAGGACAGAAAGGCACTTCTATACCATTTTATACTGGTTAATGACCACACAATAAGAGGGATTAAAACTGCTATTGAAGCTCCCAGCAATTTAAAATACTATCCAAGCATATTTAAACTTTGAAGTGAATTTACCACCACCCCTCCACAATATTTTCCATGAATTGACATGCATATGGGCATAATTCCTCCAAAATTTTAACTTGGAACTCCTTCTTTGGTCACACTGAAACATGTCTAGGTTGGTGGGCCCAGGGGGAATATCTTCTCCTGCACTTAAAGGGAGGTGTGGATGTTTAAAACAGGAAAAAGCATAGCTTCCAATTAACAACAGGAGCTGTATGTCTTGAACCATGGCATACCTGGCAGCAAGTCCTGCTGATGTACACAGTCCCTTGACGAGGCATGTGACCCTCACTTGCCCTGAGCCTAATCCAGCTGAGGGGACACAACCCTCCTCCCAGAGCTAATGAGCCCCACCTGACCAGTGAGCTGGGCTGTGTTCCCTTGCTTGCTTCAGTCTCTTGCTGTTCCAGACACCTCAGAGCCTGCTCTGTTCACAGAGACGGGGCGCCCTCTGGCTCTGGTGATATGGGGGTGATTTTAAAAAAATCAATCCTCCTGTCAGACTGTGAATATCCCCTAACTCACCCAACTTGAGGATATTCCACCCTTCTTCAGCAGAGTTTCTTTTCTTTCAGCAACGTAAGCGGCTCACGTACATGTCAAACAAAGCTTTAATAATAAAGAAAACTGTAACACCATAACACACTGTCTGAGAGAAACTAAAACAACATCGCGAGGCGAGAATGGCAGTTGCTCTCTATAACTGAACTGAACACCCAAAGGGAGGGGCCAATTCAGGGGCACAGCACAGAAGCCCCACCTACCAGATGCCAGGCATTCTACTAATCAAATTAGGCCCCAGTGTTTTTCTTAAAGTGTCCCCTTCCTCTGGCTCCTGTGAACTGACCACTGCCCCCTTGCCGTCCTATGAATACCTCCTAAGCCCCCAGCCCTCACCCCCTTTCTCCATCATTAGTTTGCACTGGTGTGTCCCAGTCATAGCTACACCCCTCGTTGGGATGCTCTTCTCCCTCTCCACTGTCCTGTCAGCTCACAACATTGTAGGAAGTTCCATAGTGCTGTGAAAGTGGCTTGAACACACATTCGCAGCCTTCCAAAGCGTTTGATATGAGATGAAAGAATGGGTGATCAAACCAAAGCACTCCCACTACACTGTGGTGAATAGATGTCATTCCAAGTCTCATCTGTAGCACCACTAAAGTGATGCAAAATCCTCATCTTCAAGACTGCTAGCACTGAAGACATTTTACAGGCCCTGCTCTTCAGTTGGGATGGGCGAATCTGTCAAATTTGGTTTCCCCTGCTTTCTCATTCTTTTTACAAACTTTTTACAAAGGACGGCTGTGTTTCACTTCTTGTTTAGCATGGGTAGGCAAACTAAGGCCCGGGGGCCAGATCCGGCCCAATAGCCTTTTAAATCCGGTCCGCAGACAGTCCGGGAATCAGTGTGTTTTTACATGAGTAGAATGTGTGCTTTTGTTTAAAATGCATCTCTGGGTTATTTGTGGGGCACAGAAATTCAATCATACCCCCCCCCCAAAAAAAAAAATAGTCCGGCCCTCCACAAGGTCTGAGGGACAGTGGACTGGCCCCTGCTGAAAAGGTTTGCTGACCCCTGTTGTATAATTTTGGAAAGTGCAAATTAGGGAATTTCAGCTTTAAATGCAAACTGCCGTATTTTTTGCTCTATAACACGCACCCGACCATAACATGCACGTAGTTTTTAGAGGAGGAAAATCCGTAGGCATGCCACCCGTAGGCATTCCCTCCATAACACGCACAGACATTTCCCCTTACTTTTTAGGAGGAAAAATGTGAGTGTTATGGTGCAAAAAATACGGTAAATCAATATCTTCCCCCATCTGTACCCTTCTGCATTCAACAGCAAACCAACAAAGAGAAATTGAGCAGGTTTCCACATCAATTCACCCCACACCAGGAAAAGAGTTTCACCTACAAAATATCTGCTGCTAAAGGTTCAGAAACAGGATTCAAAAATAGAGGGGGGAAATTATAATTATGCTGGCTTCCTAAGTTCCTATTTTAGCTTGCAAATGTCAAATCAATAGCACAGAGAGCTGCCATCTGGATTCCATTTTATTCATTTCCCAGTAACGTAATACATACATATTGGCAGAGGAGTCAAATGAGCACAGAGGGTGCAAATACTGAAAAATGGAAATCATATTGAGTCAAGACCATCCCTGCTCCTACCAAGAGCTTCAGAGACACCAACAATACCATCACAACAGGCCCTGAGGGCTAAACTACATGTTAGTCTAAATGTGTAATTAGCAACTACACCTGGGATTTTTCTTAATTTAATTACAGGTGTGCCTCCCTCCCCAATCTTCATTAGGACAACAGGGTACAGGGAGGGGGGGGTCTAATCGTTCTCTCTCCAGCCTTGATCCTTTTTGAAGCTTTTACCAGTTAATCTTTTGCTTCGTACTCTAATAATAGCTTATACATTTTAGATGATAGTTTTTCATTATTCACTAATAAATCTATTTCAAATTGTGAGCTTTGGTCCAGAAATCCATTTTTCTTATCTAGTTTAAAAATATATTACAATTGGTGGTACTGTAACCAGTCTGTTAAATGACTCCTTATTTCTTCCATTGGTTTCAATTTGAGTTTCCTCCCTGAGAAGTCCAGTAAGTCTCTATAAATTGCCCACTATGTAAAATTCTATTTTGAATATCCTCTTTTACTCCTCAGTCTATTTAAGTATCTAGGCTAGATGTCGTCTGGAGAGAATAATTGTTTGTGTGTGTGTAACCTGATGTGGAATGAACACTAAATCTAATCTGTGGCCCTCCAGATGTTTTTAGACTCCAGTCCCATCAGCCCTAGTCATCATGTCCAATGGTTAGGGATGATGGGAGTTGTAGTTGAACAACATCTGAATGTCCATGGGTTGCCACCCCTTTGTGGGGAGATTATTAATGTCATAAAAAAAAGATGTTTGTGTAGAAATGATGAGATTGCAGAGCTACAATTCCGAACACCCTTAACAAAATATGCTGCTATGTGTTTTATCTTCTGAGATGTGAGTAAAAGTGCAAGAATCAACTGCACCGTCTGTCAGAACTTGTGATCTGTACACCTGTACTGTTTACAATACAACATTGCTTTTGTGTTTTGCCTTTACATACAGAAACAGAGCAACAGGCACCCATTAATTAGAAGCATTAGCCAAGATGCTGGTTTCCTTCACACAAACAAATACCCCCTTCAAGCTTACCAGCATGTGAAATTTGATTTCTTTCTTTGGAAATTTCTAGGCTTTTTTCAGTATTCCCCTTGTGTAACTCTTCTAACTACAAGAGTCACTGTGTTTGCAATTCACTCCTCCTCCTCATACAGAAAAATCCCAGTAGGAGATTTGGCCTATTTACCACATTTTGCTTAGTACTGCACATTTGAAGGTTTGCCATGGAAAATCAGTTTGTAAATAAGGCCTCCAGGATCTGATATCTGCGCATAGCTTGATTTCCCTCAGCCTATCTATCATAGCCACAGTAATAAAGATTCCGCGAAGCCCAAAGTACTGTGCTCATTTACAATTAGTTTACTCAACAACTTAGCAGCCTTCTCAATTAATTGGTAAATGGCAAAAAAGATATTTGTCAGTTGATACTCAAGCAGTGTATTTCGACCTTGTGGGAGGCTCACAAACCTGGTTGCTTTCTAGAGAAAATGGCAGAGGCAATATCAAATCCCGGGGGGGGGGGGAGATGTCTGGAAGTGATTTAAGAATCTGCAACTCTTGACGCCATCAAAACTGTTTTTAGAGTAATGCAGGTGGAAACAGTAGAGCAAATGTTTTCAGTGACCTAGCCAAGGTCCTGGTATCTTCAACAATGAATTTCAGCAAATATGAAGTTTTAATGATATTTCTGCTACATTTTTTATTTATTTCCCTTTCTCTGAGACTTTTGTGTACGTGTTCAGTCTGGATCTAATCTTCACATTTCATTCTGGGTAAGTCTGCCTTAGATATTAATTGCCCCAAGTTCTCCAGGTTATGCTGCCAGAGTGAATAATTCAGATGTGCTACTTATATCTCACTTGATTAAACTTTACAACAACAACAAAATCCCTTCATCTCTTGGTCAGGGAGCTTTTCACTTTTTCATTCTATGTACTGGGATCCTTGACTATGGCTAGCTTTAGTTCCTTATGTGTGGTTCTTTCTTAGTCTTGTAATAGGATGTAACACTGCATTGGACTTCACCCCCCTCCAAAAGCTTCAAGTCTACCAAGCCTAACCCTCAGGAGATAACATCCCCTACTTTCAAATCCTTCCTAAAAACTCAGTAGGAGTTGGACAGCCATATGGAAAGCTCAAGATCAGGATGTAAATAATGCTTCATTGGAGACAGCACAGGTAACTACGCAGGAATGGAAAGGGTATTGGAAAGAGAAAAGAAACTAGAGCACAAATATTACCTATTCTGAGGCAAAGGGAGGTGTAAGGGATTTTTTCATCAGGGTTGTAGAAAGTCATTGGAACACCAGAGTGTTAAACACTTGTAAATAAACATCCCCGGGGGTGGGGCAATGATGGAGACTGGGGGTGGGCTAAGCCCTAGTAGATTCCCTTATTTTATTTATTTACCCAAATTCTGGTCACCTTTAGTATAACATATCCTTAAACTTATAAATAACATAGGCATTTTTAAATGGGTCTCTTGATTGAATAGGATTAGGACAACACAACATTTTCCACAATTCAGTTAAGACAGACTGCTTGCAATTAAATTACAGTGGTACCTCGGGTTATATATGCTTCAGGTTACAGACTCCGCTAACCCAGAAATATTACCTTGGGTTAAGAACTTTGCTTCAGGATGAGAACAGAAATTGCGCGGTGGCGGCGCAGCAGCAGCAGGCCCCATTAGCTAAAGTGGTGCTTCAGGTTAAGAACAGTTTCAGGTTAAGAATGGACCTCCGGAACAAATTAAGTTCTTTATCCGAGGTATCATTGTAGTGTGTTTGTTAAGCATCTCCAGCCCATCTGGACTTAGAATTCAGCAGTGCTTGAAGTGGGATCTAACCCTAGCCCTGCTGCCTTTTTTTCCATCCCATTTCCAAGAGTATAAAGGTACAAATACTGTCTCATAGTGTATGTTTTTAAGATCCACCGTATTTTTATGGTTGTTAATTTTTTTTAAAAAAAAATTGTTTCTAATATTGTGTTTTAATGCTATAACCCACCTTAGGGTGAAGAGTGAGAAATAAACAAACAAAGGAGGGATTTTCTTAAAACAAGTGGGAAGGGATATCAATATTTTCTCTTTCCCCACCATGCACAAAAGTGCAAAGGCATGTGGGATGGTGCAATGGGCTCTGTGTGAACATTTTTGAGTGTAGGCCTCCTAACCTTTGATGGGTGTATTACTTGTGGGTTTCACAGTGACTGGTGCAGGGGGGCATCCTTCTTCAGAGTTCTAGATTGCAGGATAGTTGGTGTGCCTGGTTGACTTGATTGTGTTAGGAACCAGGCAGGGAGGAAGGTACCTGCCTATCTGCAACAGCCATGGTATGTTTGCTGACTTTTTTGTCCTGGGTGCCTAGTATGTCTTCACAAACAAAATGGAGATAGTCAAGGAACCAGGCAGAAGCTTAAAATAACAGGGACATTCTTCCTTGATGACAAGGATTGGATTGTTAAACTGTCTTGGTTTCCAAGTACCAGAATGACTTTGGTATCCTTAATGGACCTGAAAACAAGTTGGATTATCACCTGATAATTACCCAGATGTCAGGTAGATGGAGGAAAGGCATGAGTGTCCACCATAATATGTATCCCATGGGACACTGTTATGTGCCTAGCTCTAAATTGCTGCTAGGCGGACTTTAGTTCTCCTGGACCCTTAAAAAACAGTAAAACTCTGATTTTTATTACACTCTCAGAAGTACAAACCCCAGACATACAAATCCACATTAAAATAAATTTTAAAAGCCGTAAGGGTTGTTTCGACTGCTCCACCAGCAGATTAATCTGATGAACTTATTCATTTAGTTTTAAAATGTAATGTTCAGTGAAATTGTCATGGAATAAGGATTGTGAAACCGAAAGTGATACATTTTTCTATAGCTGTGTTTATCCATTCAAGACAGGATAATATTCTACTTTACTTTTCTTCCATTTCTCTTCAGAATGGAAAGAGGCTTTCTTTCTAAAATCTAAATTAGATCTTGTGGAGTGGAAAAATGGCACATGAAACCCAGATGATGCCTCATATTTTTTTAAAAGCACATTCATTAATAACTATGATATGCCCATCTAATATTGTTTAGGAGACAGTAATATATTAGCAAGCATGACCTGCTTTTACAATAAACCACCAATGCATAAACATGCTATAGTTTCCTAGTGCTACAATAGTGTTGTAGGGTACTTTTCCTGTGCTGGTCAAAAGGCAAATTTGGGCAATCTGGGTTGTGTACAACTAAGTCATTACAGGCTGTGTACACACCATACATTTAAAGTACACCCCCCCCCAAAAAAAATACACATGAGAATTTTAGGCTGTTCCCCCCTTTGTGTGGGGAGAACTACAGTTCTCAAGATTCTTTGGGGGAAAGAATTTGCTACAAATGTATGGTATGTCTGCACAACCTCAGACTGGACCCACTGAAATTAATGGATCAAGGTCCATGGATTTCAGTGGGTCCACAATGAGTACAGTGGTTCCTCGGGTTACAGACACTTCAGGTTACAGACGCTTCAGGTTACAGAAGCTAACCCAGAAATAGTACCTCAGGTTAAGAATTTTGCTTCAGGATGAGAACAGAAACCGCATGGCGGCAGCAGGAGGCCCCATTAGCTAAAGTGGTGCCTCAGGTTAAGAACAGTTTGAGGTTAAGAACGGACCTCCGGAACGAATTAAGTTCTTAACCCGAGGTACCTCTGCATGACCAGCAGGGAAGCTGTTAGTGAAAACTGTGATATGATTTAATTAGAGAAAACAACCCATCAAAAAAAATGTGACATGAAAAGCTGTATAAGCTTGTCAATAAATCAACAAACCACTTGTCTCCATTGAGTGCTTTTCTTTATGCGTATGATCCAGGGACAGGGAAGCCAACAGCTACCTTTGGTGCATCCATGCTGTCCAGTGGGGCCCCATTCAGAATTGCAATTAATATGTGCTACACATGAGAAACTAACTCACCAGACTGGAGGGTATATACTTTTAGGTCCAGAGTTGCCTTGGAATTCAAGAAACAGATAAATCTGATTTCTAATGGCATAGCCAGATATACAACATGCATTCTATAATTGGAGTGGCCTGGATATGTACATTCATTTGTCAGCAATAGAATATTAAGAATAGCATTCTGAACACTGGATTATGATTTTAAAGTTATATATTGAGAGGGGGCAATATTTGCTAAACAAAGATCTATAGCAGCAATGCAATTTCTTTAAAAACAACAACCCGAAAAACATTTATCTACAGTGAATTAGGAAAAGGAGATTATATACTCTATCACTTATAGATGGAGTTGCTCAATATGGATTCCTGCAGGTTTGTGTGATCTAATTGCTACCATGCCATAAACCATAAATATGTTCAGAGGGCGTCAGAAAATTTACAGTCAGCTTTAGCCAGTCTGGATTACAAACAGACTCCTGGTTTGACTACTCTATTAATTTTGTAGTGCCTAGAGAGCCCAAATGGATTGCAGGACAGGATGGAGCAGGACATTTTCATGGACATATACCAAAAAAAGAGATGGAATATAGATCTTTATTCCTCCAAATTAGGTTAAAAAAATGGATGAACAATGAAGCAATATTATCTTGGATAAAGTCAAAGCCTTTGATCTGGAGATTTACAAGAAGAGTAACTAGCACTCATGAAGCCTCCTCTTATCCAGATTCCTTCCCCTAACATAGGGACAGAGCCCAAGGGATGTTCCAGAATGGCAATGTGTGCGACCTCCTGTACATCTACTGCTGAGGGTTGGAAACATTCCTACAACTAGAGCTGCTAGATTCAGAGGATCACTCCATCCATCCCTATCAAGTTCCATGAGCACCTTTTTATTTTTAGTCATGTATTTATTTATAAAGGTATTTATATACCATCATCTCAAAGTATCTGGGCAGTGTGCAGCAAAATACAGACAGTACAGTAATTTTCGATAATGAAAAAGACTTGAAATATACCTGCCTTTCAGCTCCCATATGTACCTCCAGGGTTGGTCACAATAACAAAACACAATCTTGATAAAATAAAAAATAAAAAATGAAAACAGGTGAAAAGCAGAGTAAAATAATCATAGTTATTGCTAGCAAAATTAACATACAGTTCAAACTCATTAAAAGTCTGGTAAAATAAAAATGTATTGTCTACTCACTTAAAAAGCTTCAATAAGACCTCTCTTGGGAGAGAAGTTCCGCAATGAGGTGTGGCCACTCAGGAATCCCTATCTCCCGCCCCCTCTAATTGCACTGCCCTTGGCAGCAGAACCCAGAGCAGAGGCTGTGATGATGACGGTCTGTGGAGAACAGGTTGGTTCATGAAGGAGGCGGCCATCCTTTCACTCATAGCTTGGTGGCAGCAATCTGCCTATGGATGTTTATCACATACATCACTAGACTCTGGATGAGAAGAATATCGCCCTCAATTTTTATAGAGCAAAGAGTATTGCTCTTTCAAATTCATTACAAAGATGCATGTATGGTGCAATGCAATATTGGTCTTTCTTTCATATAACGACGTGTTCCAGAGTTGTTGTTTAAAGCTCTGTACAAAATGCAATTGAAACTTATAATAATGAAACTGTTGTTTCCTATTGTCCTTCTAAAAAAAAAAAATACTTGAGTCTAGCAGTGACATGTCTTCATTAAAATCCTAAATGATGTTTTTTTGTTTTGCTTTTTAAGTGATAATCCTGCCTGAGGCAACACTTTGTGATCTTTGAGCATTGACCTTTGTTTGTCCTGTATATTATTGAGCAGCTTTTAAAATGCCCTCCCCCATTCCACCAATTATGTGCATAGCTAAATAGTACTCATTTTGTGGGGTTATGCATAATCTTTTGCAGAATGGGAAGCCTTTAATCAAGTTTCTGTAAAAAGAATACAAAACAGGGCAAATAGGTTAGTGCAGGCAAAGTCAAAGAAAGACAACAAACTCGCAAAGCTGCATTGTGTAACACCATGTAGGGCAAGAACAGGAAAACTGTGACCCTCCAGATGTTGCTGGACTCCAGCTCCCATCAGTCCTAGCCAGCATGGAGCTGTAGCCAGCATGTGGAATTATCACTGGCTCCTGGTAAGTTTCTGAGCACATTTCAAAGTGTTGGTGCTGACCTTGAAAGCTCTAAATGGCCTTGGCCCTGTATACCTGAAGGAGCATTTCCACCTTCAACGTTCAGACTGGACACCAAGGTCCAACTCCAAGGGCCTTCTGTCAGTTCTCTCACTGAGAGAAGCTACAGAGAACCAGGCAGAGAGCCTTCTCGGTGGTGGCACCCTCCCTGTGGAATGCCCTCCCATCGGATGCCGTGGAGATAAATAACTATACAATATTTAGAAGACATCTGAAGGCAGCCCTGTATTAGGATTTTTAAAATGTTTTTCATGTTTTTAATATGTGTTGGAGTGGCTGGGGTATAAATAATAATAATAAATTAAGAAGAAGAAGAAGAAGTCGTCTAACAACATCTGGAGGGCCACAGGTTCCCCACCCATGATGTAGTGAATAGATAAATATATGCACTCACTAATTTTAAAAACAAAAATTAAAAATACACAATAAGGATTCAGGATACATTGCAATATCTCAATGACCCATTCCCAATATTGGGCTGCCACCCAGAAGCACCTTGAGTAAGTGGTAGCAGCAGCAATTTTAAAAAATCACTATTAAAGGGACTGAGTGCACTCACTTGTTGGTTAAAAACTTCCCCCAAGAATGAAAAAAAAGCTGTATGCAAATAGTTGCAATGAAATTCATATTAGCCACTCTAGGGACTCTGAAGGACAAAAAGTCGAGTACAAATTGAATGAATGATTAATATATGAAATGAAATGTAACAAAAAAAGTTTTCAATAAAATCTGGAAATGCATGTGGTTAAGACATCTAGATGTGTAAATAAATAAATGAATGACTCCTGACCTTTTATTGAGCCTTTCCAGAACCTTCTTCAACATGCAGGCTATTCCTTATGCAACTGGTTATGCATGAATCACATCCTCTTTTGTTGCAGGTCTGTTTCATATCCTCTACACTGCATTGTACTGGGTTACAAAAGAAGAAAACAACAAAAGTTTTTCCACAACCAAAGTGGAATAAATCACATTCCATTGAGGCAGGTTTCAAAGAAACAATGACATCCTAATAAATATCTATGTGGAATTATCATTCATTTCTAATCTAGCATCAGGCTGACTTTTATTGTCAGTATATCTCCACTTTTTTGTGTGTTACTTATTTAATTATTTTTTAAAAAGCAACTTCTGAATGCACACTGGCATTTTGTGTGTGCGCGCATGCTTTCTTTCTAATAGAAATGGAAATAGAAATAATAGAATGGTCGTTTTCCTCAGATAATTTAAATAAACGCCTTTTCATGAATTGAATAATGGGGACACGGAACTTCTTTTTTGGAGCTATTGTCCCTTCTGTCACATTGATTATCTTGCCTTTCCATTCTGCCAGCCAGGTGCAGCTGCTTTCAAGAAGCAAAGTTTTCCCCAGTGAGATTTTGGAATAGCTGCTCAGGAGCTGATTGGCTGGTATCACAAGGGCCAAAAATAGACACTCGATGGGGGAGCTCTGCGATTTCAATCTCTCTAGAAATGCAATTCAAAAAACGCAACAGCTTTCTCCGAGCATCAATGAGGGTGGCAGGGGAGCCCACTTGAATAAAATATTGGGGAGGGGGCCCAGGTAAACCCTCACCATGATCAACTCCTGCCTGGAAACCTATGTCCCCACTGTGGAAAGACGTATGGATCCAGAATTGGCCTCCACGGTCACTTACGGACTCACTTTTAAAACCGTGTTTATGGAAGACAATCTTCCTCAGCTATGAGTGATCGCCAAAGAAGAAGCCCCATCCTCCATAACCAATCACATGATACAGTGCATGCGCACCATTTGAATGGCAATGCCCATCAACTTGAGGGGTGGCAGTAGTGAAGACCCCTAGGAGCTGGTGCCTATGGATTGTGGGGGTATTTCACCCTTCTGCCCTGTGATGCTTTCCTAATGAAAAACTGTTGTTGGCCAGGTTTGTGTGTATGGGGAGATACAGGCATCCTTTCAGAGCAAATAGCAAGCAGAGCTTGGTTGTAGAGCATCTGCTTTGCTTGCAGAAGATGCTACATTCAGTACCCAGTGCCTCTAGGTAGGACTAGGAGATACCCCTGTCTGGACCTCACTAGTGTTGCTGCCAATCAGCAAAGATAATATTGAACTAGATGGATCAATGGTTTGGCACAGCACTCTTGTTCCCATCACTCTTACTCCAGAAACAACAACAATAACTCAAGAGACCTCAGTTGCTGCTGCTGAATAGTTGGGAGATCAATCATGGCATGACATGTCCTTTAGTTCTTAGACTGTCAACCAAGTTGGACACCTGGAGCTTTGGAATTCAGGGTCTTCTTATCCTTGCTATCTGCCTTGGCAGATTCTTTTTTAAAATTCATACGGAATTGATGAGAACATATGTTGTACTTCTGGGAAATGTGCTTCGATAGGGATATTTTTTTTGCCTCACATTACAATTTGACGTGGCATAAGTCACTACAAGGTGGCTGTACTGCATTTGCTTTACAAGGTGACCATTTCCATGGGGGTGAAAGCTGTATCAATCATAAGTAGAAGTTGCGTGGAAAATATCACGCGCTCACCATGAGAGGGTCAGTTGAAATGAATTCGCTTGCAGTTGTTCCTGTACAAACTGCATCTGTGGAAAGCTAATGTGGCCCAGTGAGTAAAGTGCTGAACCTAGATCTGGAAGACGCAAACTCAAGCTATATGTCTAGACTGGAAAGATGGAAAAGAGGGTCCCTAAGTTTACATAACAAAGGTGGATGCTGCACCTATAATTGTTGCAACGAAGAGGGCACTACATCTGATGAAATACCCTCTTCTACACCACTCTTAAAAGCTTCAGTAGCCCTGTCCCTTTTTCATCTGTCCATCCTATTCATATTAGTCACAGGAAAACTGGGTACATGTGATGATATGGGCTATAGCCTGAGTGAAGGGAGACAGGCAGGGACTTCCGGGTTGGCGCGATCTGGAAATGGCGGATTCCCTCCGAGCTCCGGAGGGAATCGGCTCAGCGGTGGATGGGTCTTTGCCGTGCCGGCGACACGGGGACCCTTAAAAACCGCAGGCGCGGAAGCCTGCGGACTGAAGACTCGGCGGGTGCCTTAAGCGCCCCCCCTGATTCGCAATGAGCCTTTTTAAAGGCTACGGAGGGGATACGGGGGACGGCGCGGCACTGAGAGTCGACCGCTACCGCCGCTGAGCGAAGCCGCGAGCCATAACTGGAGAGCGCTGACTTCCTTCCTTGAAATTTGGAATGAAAAAGGAACCCGTGAGTAATTTGGAACCGATCTTTAAAAACTTTTACCCTTTGAATTTGAGACGACCGGGGGGTGTGCCAAAAGGAAGTCCCCATCCCCCCCCTTGCAGACGATCCAGAGCAAAGATATAAGAGCTAAGCTGGAGTGCCTACCCTGTAAAGGGTGAGTTTTAATAAAGACAGTAACTTCCAGGATTTGGAAAAGCAAATTTAAGCAGGAGAGTGGAGTGTTGGAAGAGTTTCTGTTTTGTGGCAAACAACCCTCCCTCCCGAGCCCGGGAGCGACCTGCTTTGGAGCCTGTATAGAGGAGCAGAATTTGACAGCTGTCAAAGCTGTCAAATGGACTGTTAATAGTAAAAAATTGCTACTTAAAACCTCTCCGGATAAAAAGGTGTTACAATTGAACTAAAATTCTGGGAAACAAAGAAACAATAACAGGACAGAGGATTGTTGGAGAAAAGACCATCCAGTAACCAGATTCCCTCTAGGGGGAATTCTGTGGAATTACAATGGCTGTGGGTGGAAAGATACTGAGAGAAATCGAAAGGATGTTTTCACTGGTGGGAACCTTACAGGAGCAGACTACAGCTATGAGTAAACAATTGACGGCCTTGGATTTGGAAACAAGTAGTTCTGCTGAATGTAATGAGGACCTGAATGAGAAAGAACCCACAGCTGAATTTGAAATAATAAACAAAGAAGAGGAGAAGACAAAACAAGAAAGAGAACAAGTTATGTGGGAAAATACAAACCAGAAGCCGACATCTGGAGAACACAAGCAAGGAGACTATTGGATGAAATTCATTTTAAGCCTACGAAAGATACAGAAGACGAAAGTGGAGGCCCTGGGAGTTTATGGAACTCAGGAACTCGAAATAAAGAAGTACAATTGGGGCCTCCACATAGACTTTGACTCTGACTATCACCAAGACTCAGGCCTTGTGGGAATTCTTCAGCAGTTGCTTCTAAATATGGGAAGAGACTATGGACTGATTGGATTGATTGCTAAGGAAATCTTTCGAGACTCAATGACAGACAAAGAGGACTACCAACAAAACCGGCGGAGAGGGACTGAAATAGATTTGAGAGCCTCGGATGTGCGGAATCCAGGCTAAAAACTGTTACTTTGGACATGTCTTGGGAAAGGACGCAAAGCGGGGATGGGAGGGAGGGAAGTAAATTTAAACAACACTCAAGACCAGGGGGTTTAGTAATAAGGAAATTATTCAAGAAAAAATGAGAAATCGAGGGAAGAGAATTGGGGTCCAACTTAGGGAAAATTTATTTTTGTTTTTATAAAAGGACTAATATTAAGACGGAAGAAATGCCAATTTGCTGACATAAACTTGGGAATAGGGATGCAAGGGAGGGGGTGGGGGGAAGTCAAGGACTAGGGTTAGAAAATAAGATTTTCTGGAACTATTCATGTTTGCTGTCTTTTATGTTTGTTTTGGTGTTATGTGTTTTGTTTTTGTCTATAAAAAATGTGAAAACCCAATAAAAATTATTAAAAAAAAAAAAAAGATGGGAGACAGGCAAACATGCAGCTGATTCTTGGTAGCAGTACAGTGGTACCTCGCAAGACGAATGCCTCGGAAGACGAAAAACTCGCAAGACGAAAGAGTTTTTCGTTTTTTGAGTTGCTTCGCAAGACGAATTTCCCTATGGGTTTGCTTCGCAAGACGAAAACGTCTTGCAAGTTTGTTTCCTTTTTCTTAAAACCGCTTGAAGAGGTGCAGTTGCTACTTGACCGTGCTTTGCAAGATGAAAAATTTGCAAGACGAAAAAACTCGCAGAACGAATTAATTTCGTCTTGCGAGGCACCACTGTAATAGTGTTTAAAGTCCTAAACAACACAGGCCCTAAATATCTGAAAGAGCTCCTCCTTCCCTTTATCCTAAGGGGGCTACAATTATTGGAAGGTACCCTCTTGGTTGTTCCACTGCCCTCAGAAGCTGGGGGTTGTGCTGGCCCAGGAGAGGGCCTTTGTTGTAGTCCTATGCTGCCAGCCATGGCAGAGCTCAGTGGAGGGAGAAGCCAGCCAATCAGCTGGCCTCAGGGGGGTACTTGCCTGGAGGCAAGAGTCCGTATGAAAGGTTCTGTCCAGTCCTAAGGTCAGGAATATCTCAGTTCACGTAGTAAGGTGATCTGGGGTCAAGAAAGCTGAGGGTCCAAGGTCACGAGAAACAAGAAGCAGCAAGGTCTGGCCAGGAACAATGAATGTTGTTTCCAGCAACTGACTGAGGCTGGAAACCTTGGTGGTTCTCATCAGGCGCAGCCGGTGAAGTCACTTTGCCTTCTGCTCCTTCAGAAAACAGGTGAAGCTAACTCCTGCCTCATGACAACCTTCTCTGCAGGGCAGCTCCTAAATTGTGGGGCTTCCTTCCCACACAGGTGTGTCTAGCACCTTCATGATACAGCTTCTGGAAGATGCTGACGACACACTTTTTGACCCTGGCTTTTGACCCTTGAGATGTATCTTTTGGGGACCCACCTTATTTCTGTAATCTTAAATTGTTTTAAACTGTTTTTCACATTGTATAACATGGTTCTAATGTTAACACCCTTTTTTAATTGTTGTGTAACTTGCCCTGTTACCTGAGGGTGAGAACTGGGTAATAAATTGTAATGGTAGCAGTAGTAACAATAACAATAATAATGATGATGGGGGGGGGAATACATGAAATTCAGGACTGAATAGATGGACAAGCAAACAGAAGTATTTACATCTAGGTAAGTATGGATTAACCAAAAATGCACACACAGCAGAGGTGACATTGTGCCCATTGGGATAAAAAAGCAATGAAAAGCTGGAAATTAGACGAGGCTCTTCTATATGTCATTGTTGAACCAGCTTATAGCTAAAAGCGAAGTTATGCCAACTTTTTCGGGCTCCTCTTAGGTCTTTCTTAGTTCAGCATTCATAGCAAATATATTTATCTCAGGGGACTTGTTATTAGCATTTTGAAACTGGCTGCTGATCGAAAAGTATCCACATTAAGACTGCCTTTCAAGATGCATGTCAGTTCCAGTGGCACTGTGGCATCTGTTGCTCTGAGGAAGTTGACTTTAATTTTTATCCCCTCCCAGTTGTCATTGGAGTCACAGGTGTGATAAAAAAGCTACAACCCACAAAGCAGCCATGGAGATTGTGAGAGAAATGAAAATGAGGGCCCTAAGAATTCAATGGAGCAATCTTGTTGATATGCAAAATGCGCATAAATACGGCCACATTAAGGTTGGCTTATTAAAATGGACACAGTGAGTCTAACTTCTGATTAAGAGGTTGGATCACATGGGCCAAATTTTAAAATAACGAGTTAATGTATTACACTCCAAATTAGGGATATTGGTAACATGCAGATTTAGCTGTCAAAGGAGGCTCTTGCTATGAGGACTATGAGAGAAAATATGTTGCTCAAGTTCTTGCCAAACACAGTGTTGTGTCTGTAACAGACATAAAGTTCTTGGAAAGTTAATTATTGTCTTTTTCTTTTTAAAGACCGATGATGTGGGGCCACTTGTAAAACCTTCCCTCTCATAAGTCACAGTCGATCTGCTAGTACGGCCTCACACAAAGCACTTGGTGAAAAATGAAGCGAAGTGATTAATTACATGTGTTAAAAATAAATTTGCAGCAGATAGCTGTGGCATTCCATTTTCAATCTCTTGTTCTGGGTACTGTTCATTTTCTGAAACACCGGCCACATATCTTCCCTTTGATGTGCATTACTTCCTTTTTGTTCTGGTTTTATTTAAAACAGAAAGTGTTTCGCCTTCCATGAGTGGTGCTTCATCATGGGCATATCCACTGGGGAGGGAGTGGCTCTGGAAAGGTTTGAGGCACCTCAGATCAATGATTTGTATTGAAACTGAACCTCAAGATAAAAGGCTTACATTGAACTTGAGAATTTCAGAGTATTCCTGCCGTTCACTTCTGCCTTTTTCTGCACCATACATGTAAAGCAGTATCAGACCACTTTAAACCGTCATGGCTTCTCCCAAAGAATCCTGGGAACTTCAGTTTGTTAAGGGTGCTGAGAGCTGCTGTGAGATCCCTGTTCCCCTTTCAGAGATACAATTCCAAAAGCTCCTTGTGAAGAGGAATTGATTGTTAAAGCACTCTAATAATTGTAGCTCTATGAGCAATCTCTCAGAACCCTTAACATACTGCAGTTCTCAGTATTCCTTGGAGGGTAGCCATGACTGTTTAAAGTGGTATGATACTGCTCTGTTTTCAGGAGGGTACCTTTTGCTTGCAGACAAAGTGAAAAGGTATCAGGGGATACAGTTGCAAAATGAGATTAGTTCCCTCCCAGCCAGATTGTTCTCCCAACTCATAGCAGTGGAGGTGAGCTATATTGTACTGGCTATCCAGAGAGCAGATTTTCCCCGCTCGTCATTTAGCCCAGGGGTGCAAAAGTTGCAGCCTTCCAGATTCTGTTGAGTTCCTACTCCTATAGACCCCAACCAGCATAGTCAGGTATGATGGGAGATAAAATCCAGCAGCATCTGGAGGGTCAAAGTTTAGCAGCCTGTGATTTAAGCAGTAGCTGACAAATGGGTGTTTCCAGAGGTAATAGCATCCAGTCATTGCTGTTCTGTTTTAAACTGCAAGTATGCTTCCAGAAGTCTAGCATTCTCTAGCCAAATACCTTTCGTATATGATTTATTGTAAATAAATAAATAAATCTAGATATTTGACAAATATCATCCTACTGAGGAAACTGGTCCTTGGGGAAGTAGGGGCATAAAACAACATGATAAAGCTGAATTCTCTAAGCTGGGTCTATCTTTGCTCTTTTGCCTATAGACTTCCAGGTGTTTCTAGACTATGGTGCCCTTCATTCCTGATCACTGGCTGTGTTGGCTTGGGCTGATGGGAGGTGGGAGCCCAAAATCATCTGGAGGGGCCACAGGCTATTGTCTGCAATTCAGAAGCAAAAGCAACTTATTCTCATGCCATAATTTGAAAGGTGCTGTATTTTTGCATAAATTCTGAAGGGCATTTAGCAACACCACCAACACCAGGAAGGTGAACATGAAGTTTCTAATTACCCTGCAGGGCCTAAGGGTCCTGAAACTGATGTTTGGGGGCTTTGCAAACATGTTTTGTAATCCCTGACAAGCCAGAACCTTCTGAGCTGACATATGTCTGGAAGACGGAATTGATTGTTTCTCACTTCAGAGTCACTAGGCACAGATGGATAAGGGTCACATGGAGACCCAGAAAATGAGGTTACGAATGCACAAACAGGTTTCTGTGGATGGCAAACTAATAAACTAGGCAATTCTCTAACCGCATTCTTTCCATTTTGCTTCTAATTACAGCTAACTACAAAGTTAGTTCTTCTCTTTAGGTGCACTTTAATTACTCTGCTCTGCGTTGGCTCTCTGCATTATGATCTCTTTACACACACTGGAGGAAATAGACGTTTAATTAACCAGATGGCTCTCGATAAATCTTCACTGTTACTCTCTGAATCTGAGAGCAAGCGCTGCCTATTACAAAAGGGGAAAGGCGCCTTCAGGTTTTGGGGGTGAGGTAAAGCAAAAAGTAAAAACATCAACATCTAAATGATGTGTGCCTAAGAAAAGTGAAAAATACAGAAAGAAACCACTAGACTAGATATAGAAAATTGATGTAGAAAATACTGATACATAGCCAAGTCCAAAGAGTTTTGCCTGTCCTGTACCAACTACTGCTTGCCCGGGAATAAAAGATGGAGGAAGAAAAAACAGCACAGAATAGGCACAATAGGCAGTCCTGTGTAAATCACCTTGGTTTTCTGAGGTGGAGATAAATATGGGTATAAATGTCCTAAAATAAAACAGACCAAAATTAAAATAAAGTTGCCTGCTACTGAAGTCTCAAACTTGGGAGACTGTAGCCCAGAAGCCTCTAGTTAACTAGACTGCAAATACACTATCCGATTTTTATGTTTATTTTAAGTCTGTTACCAACGACCCATTTACAATATAAAATCCACACCTGGAAGCACCCAATCTGTGCCTGTGCTGGGTTACAATAGCCAGCAAGAGAATATGTCAGAAATGGGATTTATTCTGCATGGGATCTTAGATTAAAGGCAAAGACCTTATATTTGGAAGCTGCATTTGTCTTGTTGGCACTAGCCCTTTGAATATTGATATGCTGGCAGTGGAACTGCACAATATTCCTGTCATTTTTTATAAAGGAGCAGGAAAACAAGCCACAAAATGACTGAAGCAGAGCTAGTATATATTTTTCTTTCCCAGTAAAAATGAACTGCTTCTGTTTTGCCTAGAACTGTTACATTACTGATCCCTGAAGTGGAACGGTGTCTGCAGAACCACCTTTAAATATCTATGTGATTATGATCCAGCATACAGTGGAACCAGAGCATGATGGGAAATGTATGGCATAGCCTTGCAGCTCCTCCACCTCACTTTCTGTGAATGTGAAAATGTATATAAAAGTTTGTGGGGGGTTTTAAAGTCGCTTTTTGTTTACAAAAGAGAAATACCAAAGCACTACACATTATAGTAAAACACAACAATATCCAGTAAATGTTAGTAGTCACCAGCCATCAATATCAAAAAGGGACATGGGTGGTGCTGTGGTCTAAACCACAGAGCCTAGGGCTTGCCGATCAGAAGGTTGGTGGTTCGAATCCCCACGATGGGGAGAGCTCCCATTGCTTGATCCCTGCTTCTGCCAACCTAGCGGTTCGAAAGCACGTCAAAGTGCAAGTAGATAAATAGGTACTGCTCTGGCGGGAAGGTAAATGCCGTTTCCATGCGCTGTTCTGGTTCACCAGAAAGTGGCTTAGTCATGCTGGCCACATGACCCGGAAGCTGTACGCCAGCTCCCGCGGCCAATAAAGCGAGATGAGCGCCGCAACCCCAGAGTCATCCGCGACTAGACCTAACGTTCAGGGGTACCTTTACCTTAAATTATCATCATGGCAACCAAGAACATAAAACAGGAGTCTCCAGTGGGATAGAGCTGCAGCAATAGCCTCCTGGCAACAGTGTCGCTGCAGTTGCTTACCAGATTGGGGAGAGTCAGGGCTGTGCAGTGCACTGCCAGGAGCACCAGATTGGCTCTGCAGGTGCACTGTGCAACCTTGACCTCACCATCAGCTTGCTCCTCACCATCCCTGTAAGCAGCACTGACGCTGTCACCAGGAGACTATTGCTTAGTCTCCACTAGATTGGACAAGCTGCTCCTGACATCAGGGAACTGGTATCAATGACCAGGGATCACCTGGGCAAACAGGTACATCTCCAACTGTTGGCACCACGCTTGGTGCCTTCCGGACCTCAACAGGGAGAACATTCCATATGGTAGGAACAACAATGGAGAAACGTGATCACACTCTTGAGTTTTTGCTCAGTATAAAGTAGAGAGAGGGGTGGGACAGAGAATGACCTGCAAACATCAGGTGTGGGTGTGCTGGGGTGTGTCTCTGAATGTAGGACAGCATATTTGTTGCTTGTAGGAGAACCTAAGTTACCTACTTCCACCTTGCTCAACCCAAATATTACAAATTCTGCATGTCTCCTTCCAAAGGTAGCCAAGCACAGGTAAGCATCATCCCTGAAATTTATCACCACTCAAGGAAGTGGTTAGCACTCTATCTATCTATCTATCTATCTATCTATCTATCTATCTATCTATCATCTATCATCTATCTATCATCTATGTTTTCTAGTTGTCAGCTTCCTTGGAGGTTTCCAGCCAGGACAGAAAGGCAGGGCATGAATATTTTAATAAACAAACAGTGAAATCTAAAATAGCTAACAATTTAGAATTTATGTTACGATTTAATATGTTCAAGCTCCAGCTCGTTGATAGAAGAAAAGACCATTGGTGAGTCCCCCCCCCTTTTTCTTTTTGTTCCTTTTTAAAGCAGCACCTTAGCACCTTAGACCCAAGTTAGCTTCAGATAATAAACAAGCATATTGTTAACTTGAAGCTCTCATAGCAGCCTTTGCTGCTTAATCAGTTAAAACTTTGGTTCAATCATCTACTGATTTAAATAAATTAAAACCTAGGGTCTTAACTTTTGCTACTGACAGGTAAAAAATAATAATAATATGTCATCCATACTGTTCAGTGAGTATGGTCATGATTTCCCCTCGTCCATGAAACCTTAAAGCACTAGTCATAAATCCTTTATTTTCTATTAGAAAATGATGAATGCCACCTTTGTATAAATCACAGTGTAGAGAACTTAATAATCGGAAAACCTATATTTCTGCAAACTTGCACAATATACCCCCCCCCCCGAGTTAAAGGTAAAGGTAAATGTACCCCTGCCCGTACGGGCCAGTCGTGTCCGACTCTGGGGTTGCGTGCTCATCTCGCTCTAGAGGCCGTGAGCCGGCGCCGTCCGAAGACACTTCCGGGTCACGTGACCAGCGTGACGAAGCTGCAGCTGGCGAGCCAGCACCTGCACCGCACATGGAAACGCCGTTTACCTTCCCGCTATAAAGCGGTACCTATTTATCTACTTGCACTTAAGGGTGCTTTCGAACTGCTAGGTGGGCAGGAGCTGGGACCGAACGATGGGAGCTCACCCCGCCGCGGGGATTCGAACCGCCGACCATACGATCGGCAAGTCCTAGGCACTGAGGTTTTACTCACAGCGCCACCCGCGTCCACTCCCCCCAGGGTTAGGGACCTTTAAATAAAGTAATATTTAATTCAAGGCAGTGGGGCTTCTTAGAAATTTAATAATCTGATACCCGTATCTTCGCTCATGCTTCTAGGGTCAAAGGAATACACATGCTCACAAGTGCATCAACCTCATTTTGTTTCTTAATGGCCTTGCCAAAACCAGTTTGAAAACTTTGCATGTGCTTCAAAGAAAGGATTATAGGGAAGAATTTTCAACAGGGTGTCATCTGGTTGTCTTAGGGAGCATACTCATGAGAATAGATACAAACTCTTCTTCTTTCCTTCAACTCCAGACAATGTAACATTAACTGCTTTAACCTCTAGGTAAGAACGCAATGCCATTATTTCAATGTTAGTTATTTACAGTGACTTCCCTCTCTGACAGCTGCTGTGCTGTATATTACAGAAATTACTTGCAACGAAGGTACTTGGTTGGAGACTACTTCAAATCACCAGCACTGACTGATGTCAGAACTTCAGGTACAATAAATTCACTGCAGTACTAATCTAGCTAGCAGACATGCTTTCGTGTTCTGTTTCAGAATGACAAGAAAGAAATGTGTTGACTGCAGAGCACCAGTAAATCTAGTGTGTTAGTTCTACACTGAAATAGACTTAATTCCCAATGAAATAGTAGGGCATCACATAGTTAGTAGTAACTTTTTGGACTGATTTAGATGGGACCTAACTGAATCAGGCTGCAGTCCAAATCCTACTTACCTGGGAGTAAGTCTTGTGGAATCTGAGTAGATATGGTTAGGAATGTACTGGTTCTGTAGATGCAGACCAACAGGAGTAATTCAGCTGAAAAGTTCATGCCTTTGTGTTGTGATTGTATTTAGGATGGAGCTTAAAGGTGCCAGGCGAAAGGATGCAGTATAAATAAATAATGAAATAACAGCCAGTGCTTTTCAGTATCAATTGACACATGACAGCATTTGACATGCAAACGGTATTTGATTGCAGCTGACAGCTAAGCATCAGTAGCAATCCACTTAGCATCCTGAGCTGAAATGTAACTGCAGTCAGTATTTAGCAGTTTGCTTCCAGCAGCATTAAGTAAATTCAGCCAAACAGGAAATATTATTAACACAAGGGGACAGGCAGGTTGTTGTTTAGTCGTGTCCGACTCTTTGTGACCCCATGGACCAGAGCACACCAGGCAGGTAGCACACACAAAGGAATGCTAATATAAAATTTCAGTCCCAACAGTTGAACGCTAGGTTTTTATTTTAAAACGCAAACTAGAAATCCAAGATTTGATTTTGGGAAATTTGGTGCATTTTATAATTTCCGGGGGGTGGGGGGGGTAACTTCAGCTCTTCTTTTCACTCGGCACATTTAAAGATAACCAGGAGTCTTGGTACTTCTTGGGCTGTATGTTTTCTTAGGCAGCTCCTAGTTATGTTTTCATTTCTAACTTTTTGTGCTATGGAGCAATGCTCCGCTCTGCCTTTCTTGCCTATCTGAGTACCCTTACCGTTCTTGAAACTCAGGTGTGATCGTCTTGTGAAATGAAAATACTTTCACAGAACCCAATGGGCGTTTCAAAGCTGACCTTATTTTATTATATTTTGCTCAAGCGTCTAATCTCAGTGGAGTTCTTTACACTGCCATTCTCCCTCAGCTGCTTTATCACCTTCCAAATCACGCTGTCTGAGAATTTCAGTAATGTGTTTCCACCCTCTTCTAGATCATCAGCAAATGCTTCAATAAGCCTGGACCTCAGGGTGATCCCATTATAGACTTTGAGCCATGCAGCAGGCAGAATTGTTGTTCTGTCTGCTTCCTTTTTTCTTTTAACAACTGTGTGCTCCTAGCCAGAAGTCCATGAACTTTTAAACAGATATCAAGTTGCTTTATTTATTTTTTTTCATTTGATGAATGTGAACAAGGGTGGGCCCTCTCACACTGGCACTGCCTCAAATGTTGTCTGTCATTCCCATTAATCAGGTAAGCACAAAGCCTTTATGCAGTGCTATTTTTTTCCTAGAAAATAGGTGCCGGAACTCACAACGAACGCCTGCCTTCTTCTCTTAGAATGGCAATGGCACCCACCTGAAAGGTGCCAGAACTGAGTTCCAGCTGAACTAAAGCCCTGCCTTTATGGGAGTTTGCCTTAGAGAATGCAAAGTCACCTACTGGTAGGTTAGCCATCCACATTTATTTTGTTTATTGATTACTAACCTTTTCTTGCTGCTGCTGTTACTCAGCTAATTATGTATTTCCCAACTTCCCACTACCTAAAGAGTAAAAACCTTCTATAGTTGTTATTGGGTTTATTTGCTTGGTAAATAATGATTCAGGACTTGATTACTGTAGTTAATTGTCTTTCTTCTTACATTGCTATTGTTTTATATTATTGGATTACTTTTCTTAGATTTATTTTTACATTTTGTATTGATCTCCCATATTATGCCTTTTAATTTTTGTTGCTGTTGCTGCTTGCTAAAGCTGTAATTGTGTCTTTGGGGCCAACTAGTCGGTCAGGGCAGAGCTGCTTTTGGTTAGCTCACTGAACAAAATATCTGAAAGGGCCTTGAAGATAAGTTGCCTACATTTGTTGAAATACCTTCTGCTCTGTGCAACTGCTATACTACAACAGTTGGCAAATAGGCAAGTAGATAAGGCACCACCCAACCTTGCGTGGGGTGTTTGCGTCTCATTTTAGTTGAGCAAATCTGTCTTTCTTATGTTAGTCAACTTTTGGTTGCATCCAAAAGTTATACGAGAAGAACACCACTTACTTGGGAGAGCTTTTCCTTAACTTCCTACCCATTGCTGCTATTTGTGCCCCATGTAAGGCCTCTCCTGGGGAGCAGGGATCTTTAGGAAAGGCCTGTGAGGGCAGGGAGAATTGCCAAAAAACCAAGCCGAGGCAACTTCTAATTTCCCCGTCACACCCCATGAGCTTCATAGCTGAGTGGGGATTGGAACTCAGATGTCCCCAGCAGTGGCGTAGCATGGGTTGTCAGCACCCGGGGCAAGGCAAGTAATTTGCGCCCCCTAACCCGTGGATTTGTTCCCCCTAACCCTAACCCCAGATGTTGCGCCCGGTGTGGCTGGCCCCCCCCTGCACCCTCCACGCTACGCCACTGGTCCCCAGTCTAAGTACAACACATTCACTAAGCCACACTAGCTCTTAATAATTCACAGAAAAGTAATAATTGTGGAAGTGAATTGCCCTTACAGGGATATATCCGTTATCCATCCTACCTTTCCTATTCCCTTACTTTGTGGGAGCGTGAGATTTCAAATCTTTGGAGTGCAGATCATTTCCCCATGAAATATTAGATGCTGTGCTGCTGATGTGATTGGCCTGTGAATTCTTTCAGCAATGTCTTCAGACTTGTCATAGTTACGAATGCTTGTGCTGCTGAGAACAGCAACAGATCAGATGGCAGTGAGGTAGGGTGGGGTGAGGTGTCCACCAACGAGACAGCCAACGTTAACCTTCATTGTTGTCATATGTGTTGGCTCTAGGTCATTCCTCCCCACCCCAGTCCCAGTTTTAACTAATTAAGTACAAAAACGAGCCCAGCAATTTGATGCAATGACAAGCGAGGATGACACCAGACAAGAAGATCTGGGGCTTCCTCAAAAAACTTTGGCGCTTTGAGGCAGCAGTGTGAACCTCTACGGGGTTGGAAATAAGGAATAAACTGAAGACCACTTAATAAGGTGAGTTACCAGAAGCAGAAGCAAAATTCTTCTCACTAACCCCCTTTCCCTGTATCTGATCATTTGTAGGTTCGCTGCCCCAGAAATGTCAGGTAAAGAGGTGATTCCAGAGTTTGCTTCCTCCATTGTTACTGAAATGTCGGGTCTTTCACTCTGCTAATTAAAAGCTGTTGATGAAAAGAGTGTGATGTAGCCTTTTGGCCTGTCCCTGAATACCCAATCATAAAACTGCTTGAAGATCTTACACCATTACAGCACAGCTGATTCATACTTTCCTTTTCAAATTAGTACAGGAAGAACCTGACTTTAAATGGCAAAACTCTGCTATCAAATGTTAATGGTGAATATTTATTTAAATGGTCAGATTTTTTGACAAGGAACACAGAAACAAGGCCCCAATCCTTTTCCAATTGTCCTTTCCAGATTCTGGGAAGCTCCACCATTTAAACCAATTACCTTTCAGAACTGATGATGCCTTGCAAAACATTTTGCTATGTAAACTCTTTTATTTTTCCCCCCTCTGCCACATACAAAGTGGGTACTCTTGGCCCCCTTGCAGTGTTAAGTAAATTAAGCGACATTCCACTCCAAACATTTCAGAGAAATGTCCCCCTGCTCCCTGATTTCGGTGAGGATTTCATTTCAGCCCCTCATAACAAATGGTCATGACTAGTACCAGTTCCAGTGACTCTGGAAAGTATCTCTGAATGACGTGCATTTCCATCAGGAAAGATGAGAACGTGAACCCATAATCATCCTGTATAGGGATACCAAGGATCACCTAGCACTGGCCTAATGTGTGTGGTGCTCAACATATAGGAATCCATTCATTTTGACAGATCCATGCTCACATTGCTGAGTGTCCTTAGTCTTTAACACTATGGCAAGGAAGAAAAACCTTATTGGGTTCCAACTCCCATCAGTTTCAGCCAGCACAGCTAATGGTCATTAAAGCTGTGACAACCTTTATGGTTGGGGTGGGGGTTGGAATCTTGGAATCTTGTTTCATACATATATAGTGGCATTTGATGAGAGTTCCTTTGTACGTTGCATAAATCCCTTACTACAAGAGCAAAACCAACGTCTGAAATGGAATGTTTCTCTTCTCTAGGAATATCAGTCAAGCCCTTTACTTCAGGACAAGCTAGTCAGATGGGCAAGGTCCCTCTCCTTCCTAACGAGTCTGCAAATAAACTTTTGTGCAATAGGTTTCAGGAATATGGCTCCTGTGGTTTCTTCTTCCACTAATTTCAATCCTCTTCAGGCGTAGTCAGTGTGATGGCAGCCAGTTGTTGTTGGACAACAATGCCCACCGTTCCTAACTATTGGCCATGTTGGCTGGGGCTGATAGGAGTTGGTGTCCAAAAACATCTTGAAGGGACCAGATTGACTACCCCATGCTAACATTATTATTTTTTCATATCCCATGTGAAAAGTTTCTAGTAATTCTAATTGGCTTGCAATATTTAAGATTTAATGATTTGGTTTTTGTCCCCCCCCCCCCTTAGCATGATTCCATGTGGTGATTCTTAACATCAGATAGGAGAAAAGTCATTTCATTAATATTTTTTGCCACTAACGTGTTTCTAATTAATGTAAGTGTAGCTGTGAAACTGAATATCTCCTTAATCTTAGAGTGCTCAGGTCTATAATTACCTGCTTCACCCCTTGCGTTCTTTGTTTAAGGTTCATTGCCAGAAAGGGATTTTATGTTCTATAATGCTTCAGGAAAACTCATTTTTTCTTCATAATGGAATTTATAAAATACCATGCCCTCAACTGTGCATTTGAAGGGATCTATTATAGAACTAATTCCATAGAGTTTCCCATCCAGAACACTGAAAGCACCATCCAGTTCTATTAAAATTTGTTTTGCTTGTTTTAAGAGGGCCGGACCCCTGATGGAATTGACTTTTATGTTGTGAATAGTGGTAGAGGAAGGTTGTACAGAGAATTTTGGTTGAGAATTAAAGGACCAAGCCTTACACTGTGACTAGCCCACCTGCACATCAGATGGAGTCTTTAGTTTGATACTGATTGGAATTACAAGGACAGGACAAATAAAGTGGCCATGTGCTCCCATAATGATCATATCTGGATGTCTCCAGGTGCTGCTGAAAATCCCCACCTTCACGATTTTGCTGGACTCTAATATCTTGAGGTTACGTTAAACTTGAGGCTACGTTAAGTTGGTTTGAGCAATGGAATGCACCTGCTGACTCAACATGTCATTAAATCAGTGAGGACACTTTCTTAAATATGCTGCCATGGAACTGTCATGCAGATAATTCCCCTCGGTTGCAGAGGCTGATGCATTTGAGAGCATTGGCAGCTACCATCTGCATTCAGGGTGCAAGCTGACATAGCCTTTATGTCAAAGATGCAGAACTTGTGGCTCTCCAGATGTTAACAGACTCCAGTTCCCATCAGATCCAGCCAGAGAGTTGGGATGACTGGAGTTGTATCCCAACAGCATCTTCTGAGGAACTTCATTCCTTGGAGCCATAATGAACATTTGCAGTTAGTTGTTGTACTAATTATCTCAGCTCACAACTCTGGGCTGCTTTACAAACTGAGCAGCATCCATTTCCCCAAGATGTTCTTTTCTGTCTTGGAACGTTAAGAGAGATTCTGTACAAATGTGGTCAGGATTCAGGCGCTCAGATGCCCAAAGCCACTTGCTTTGTAGATACATGCGCTGGAGTTCTTTAATGTTAAGTCCTGACTCTCAATGAGACCTACTGATTTGTGTGAACCTTCAATAAATACTAAGCTAGGCGCTTTGAAAGCACATGTGCGGAAGTTCTTTGTTGTTAATCCCTTGTTCCCGACGAAACTCTCTTTGATTGCAATGAACAACTTGATAAGATCATTCTGACTATGCAGCCTATTCTTCTTTCTTTTCTATGTGGGCCATTAAAAAATGAAATTATTGCAAACATTCTGCACAGTGATTTTTCAAGGATGGGAGGAGAGCAGCAGTGCCTCCTATTTGCCAAGATGCTGGTGTAGAGGCAGTACTGTGGGGGCTTTTGAGGTGGTGGTAGATCCAGCCTCTAAGGAGTAGGCCACAGCCATCACTGCAGCAGTGGCAGCAGCGGGAAATGCATTTCTTGGAGGCCACAACTGCTGCCCCTGTGGATCCTGCCACCTGAGGTGCTCACTCAGCTTGCCTCATGGGTGGGCTGGCCCTGACTGTCAGAATTTGGCCACAATCCTGCACCTAATAATTGCATTTAAGGCCCACTGGAGCCAACATACTCACTTCAGTCAGCACAAGATTGCATTGTGTAGTATTTGGACACAATCTATTGAGGATTTGGGGGGAACAAGTGTCACTGAAATGCATAGAAATGCAATAAAATCGCTGTCGATTTGAGGTTCAGCTACGTCTTGAGGGCACAATGTTGGCTATCGCAGCTTTGGAGTAATTCAGTCAAACATTTCTTGCTCATATGGCACATCTATTCTTTGTTCTAAGTGAAATGACTGATTAAGAAAAATAAAATCCAATAGGTGGCCTTTTCAAAATAGAAATAAAGTCAAGATTATAAAGGTTAAGATATGCATCCATACAAATAGCACCTGGTTCCATGGGAGTTGAAGCTATTAAGAGACCTGCTCCGTATGGTGTTGAACAAGTCTGCACAATTTGCTCAGGCTTTTGAGCCCCACTAAGATTACTTGGCTTTGGGGATTTCACAAGAATTGTCAGCACACTTTTAATACCATATTTGCAGGAAGGTCTAGAAAATTGATTCCCCTCCACCACAAAACTGAAGCTGAGATTTTCAGGACATTGATGCTGCAATCCTATGCATACTTACCTGGGGGTAAGTGCCACTATACTTAATGGAGCTTGCTTCCAAGTAGATGCAGTGCTGTTTTTCCTGAGGGGTGTGTGCAGGGGGACGCATACCCCTAAACACTGTGTGAATCTTTGTACTTTTTACTGTATTTATTTTTCCTGATTTGAACTATTAAATGGTGATTTTATTGAGTCAAAATGAGAGTACCCCTAAATATTTTTTAAGAAAAAAAAAAGCACCGGGTAGATGTATAGGATCCTGCGGGCAATGCTCCTTTGTGGAATTACAGCATATAGCCTTTGTGGAAGCTGTATGTCTGAGATCCAATGTGAGTCATAATAAAAGTAGTTCCATTGAAATAAGTGGAGTTAAGTTCATTGATGTCATTTAGCTGGATATCAATCTATATGAATAGCTTCTATGGTGTGTTGGTACTTGATGCAGCACCATATGTTTCAGTTTATCCTACCTCATAGAATTGTTTTGAGGATAAAATGCAATAATGCAATACAAAATGCATGTATGTTCCCCTGAAATATACATGCATTTGTGTATGTATTGCTAAGAAAGAAGTAAGTAGTTACACACAAGGAAATAAAATAAGTAAAAAAGGCTGTTGCAACTGCAGGTATAAAATCACATCATATTTTGATGGCATTCGGCTTGTTCTGCACACCAGTATTTGCATGTGGATGTATCAACAAAATACAAAAATCCAGACATTGGGCCAGGGGCAGCTTGCATCCAACTTTATCTCTATAACAGGGATGAATCTCACTAGTTATTGCGAGACTAGTTTTCCATCCTCCCTAACCTTTGACTATGTTGACTGAGGCTAAAGAGAGCTGGAGTCCAACAATTTCTGCAGGGCCACAGGTTCCCTATTCCTGCTCAACAAGGATGGAATCCCTATCACTGTCTGCCCTATGACAGCTTTGAAAATATGTAGATGATGACATCTTTATTTTAACAAGTTTCATTTTCCTAGTGAGAGACAGAGCTGCTATATCGCTGGAGACTAATATATCATTGGAAATGTACTGTATTTCATTGTTGTTGTTTTTCAAAAAAACCCATAGCTAATTCTATCCACTTGAGCCAAACAAAAGAAACACTCTGCTGACTTGGGCTTGTTCAAAAATACCAATTATGTTCTGAAGTGGTGGGGAAGGGGGGGGGGAAGCTGTCAAAAATCCTTGCATATCATGGAGGCAAAAGGCAACATATTTTGGTCAGTCTAGTAATGCATCACCATCTTGCTGGTTCACGTAGATGTTCAGACACTACAATTCCACTGAATAAAAGGAGCATATAAAATGGACAGGGTGTAAGATACTGTCATGTTTTCAATATTTAACTTATTATATAATCTGTTACATTTGTGTTCATCTCACTTGCATAGAAAGGCAAGTATAAGCAATGGGCCAACTGGGTTGATTCATGAGCTCCTGCTCAGAAGTGACTTTTCCTGTGACCAATTAACTGGAGGATAATGGACAGTTTTATAGTTCATAAATTTGATAACCTTGTCCTATGGGTGGTGCTGGAGTGGGGGGGGGGCATGGGGGCAAGCACACGCACCCAAACCAGGACTTCACCTCTCACTTTCCCCCATTGAGGGACTCCTGTCATTAACGGATACAGTGGTACCTTGGTTCTCAAACTTAATCTGTTCTGGGAGTCCGTTCGACTCCCGAAACAGTTCAGAAACCAAGGTGTGGCTTCTAATTGGCTGCAGGAGCTTCCTGCACTCAATCGGAAGCTGCAGAAACCGCATTGGATGTTTGGCTTCTGAAAAACATTCGCAAACCGGAACACTCACTTCTGGGTTGGCGGTGTTCGGGAGCCGATTTGTTGAGGAGCCAAGCTGTTCGAGTACCAAGGCACCACTGTACTGCTATTTATCTTGCAGAGACACAACTCACTCCTCTCAAAATAAACTTTGTTCCTCTCGCCCCCTGGATTTTTTTTCTGGTGCCACTGCTGCCTTTGGATTGGAATTGTGTCCATTGCCCTACTTCCCATCCTGCTATGGTAGCATATCTTATTGTATCAGATGCCCCCTCCTTCAAACTCCCAGTGGTCAACAAAACCACATTTATATTCAAAAGGCAGTGGCCTGCGTTTGCTTTCTGTGAGGAGTCAGAATGTTGGGCCTCAGCAGTTTTCCGGCGCATTCAAGAGGAAGATGGCAGTGACACCTCAATGTGGAAGATAGAACTGGAGTGGGGAGCCTCCTCTAGGCCTTTCTTTCTGTCCTCAGGACTTTTCCTAGGCTACACCCCTCACCAGACCTTCTTGAGTGTTCTTGCCTGGTTAGAATGTGACTGAACTATGGTCATATGCCTCGCTTGCCGGGATGAAGGATAGAGAAGGATGCATGAGTGTTTATAGAAACAAACTTATTGTACAGAGGTTGGCTTTGTATTAATTTTGATTCTGGCCCCACCCAGCACTGGCCCTTGGTTGCCTAGAAAGGAACGTGGCCCTCAAGGTCAAAAAAGCACCCCCACCCTTGAGGTGGAGAGTCCCACTAATGAGGCAAGTATTGGGACTTAGGCAGCACTGTAAAAATCACCACATAACCAGGCCCTCCAGCAAACTAGATTTTCGGAGGGTAAATCCTTCATATTGTTGTGATCTCCAAACACAGAGACTCCATTTCAGGGCTGCCAGCATGGAATTTGTTGACAAGCACAAAATTAATTAGATTAAACACATTAATATAAATTTGCAAGCAAGCTCCAACTGCTGCTGCTCAAGAGCTGTGTGTTTCATCTCTGAGGATTTTGAAATCTTCCATTTTCTTCACTCAGCATTTTCTTCATTCTGGAATAAACAAGGGCTGAGCATGAATGATCAGTGTTGGCCACCGAGTTGCAGCTTTTCAGTTATTTGATGCTGACCATGTATATAAACAGAATCATTTTATTTGTGTTTTGCCAGATAATTTCTAACGAGCACTAAGAACGTATTAGTCATTATACCATTTTTTAAACAGGCCATTAAGCAATACAAATTTCACCAACAACTACTTAAACTAATAACCCCAATTATTTCCTTTAAAGGAAAAATTGCTGAATGAACATTAACAGTGCTTCCTGCCAAAGTGAGAGAAAGAAGGGTCATTCTGTGTTGGTAAAAAGAAACACTGTTTATAAGTGTTTGTTATTGCGGGTCTAGTATGTCATAGCTTAGTCGTGTGGAATCAGTTGTAGAATATTTAGGATATTCTCATAAGTAATAGGTAGATTAATACATTTGATTTGTCCAGTATGAAAGCAACCTTCTGTTCAACAAACAACCTGAGCTAGTACCAAGTTTCCCCATCCCCAGGCAGCTGCTGTGCCCTGTGAGGACCCACCACTGACCCTCTGACCAACAGCTGCTGTGAAGGAACAGCAACAGCCACCTCCATTGGCCACAAGCACTGGCCTTCTCTGGATCACATCCGGGTTCAATGGCAGTGTCAACAACATCTAGGGTGTCTTGAAGGCACCCTGATGGAACCAGCCATGACCCAAGTACTCTGGCTCTAGGGTATGGTCTGAAGACACATGAGACCATCACCTTGCTGAAGCAGCTCTGGGCCTGGTCAGTGCCTGGAAGGGTGACCCTGATCAACCACAACTCTGTTTTAGGTTCCATGATAGAAGGAAGGCAGGATATGAATGTATGAAAATATGTAAATAAATGGGGGGGGGACCCACGTGAGAGTTCAAACAGGGGAGAGGGAAGGGCTGCATGTGCTCAACATGTTACCTCTACAGCCAATCTTCCTGAGTGGAGTTGTTAAGGCGGCAGAGAGCATTGTTGGCTGCCCACTCTCCACCTTAGAGCAGATTTATGCCACAAGGTGCCATAGGAAGGCACTGGACATAGTAAAAGATCCATCGCATCCTGGTCACTGTCTCTTCGAGCTCCTGCCGTCGGGACGGAGATACAGGACGATGAAGACAAGAACAAGCCGTCTTAAGAACAGCTTCTTCCCCAGAGCGATCTCGGCCCTGAATGGGAAGCCTGGACTTTGAAAGTCATCTAATCTTCCTTGCTGTTTTATACTGTATTGTTTTAATTAGTGTTTTTATAGTTGATTTGATTTTGTGTGGAGTGCCCTACCTGGGTGGATGGAGCAGCCAAGTAATTTCGTTGTCCCCGAGAGGGGGCAATGACAATAAAGATATTATTATTATTATTATTATTATGGAGTGGAATGGGAAAGCCTGGTGCATGGGGAGACATTGGTGTTAAGGGCACCAATCCTGCTCCCAGTTTGTATTCCTTCTGAATACCTGAAGAGGATGCCAGTTGCTTCATTCTTCTAGGTTGGTCATTTTGGCATGACATTTTGTTGAATTACTTCACCATGTGGACTTGTGGCAAAAGACACCAATAGTTAAAAACAAGAGCTTGATACAGCATCTTCCTAAAGACATTAGAAGACTAATAAACAGTGGATACTGGAAAAGAAAAGAACAGTGATGAAGATTGTTTTACCAGCTTCTTTGGTATTTGAGTGGATGACTGTCATTTGTTTTGCTACTTTAACCCCCCCCCCCTCTTTTTGCTTACAGCTAAAGCATGCTAAAAAGCACAGACATTTCTCAGTCGGTTTGAAATTAATTATTGGGGATCACTGATCCCAGACATTAGAGTCTTTGAAGCAGACAATATTTTCATTGTGCAGAGGCAGCCCAGTGAGCCTGATCAGGACCTTTAAACCCTGCCTGCAATGTTAGCAAATAATGGCAGCAATCCCAAGAATGTGAAGGCTGCTTGCTTAGATTGGATTTGTATGGCAATTCTGATCATCCATGGTGTTTTAATGCTCTTCCTTTCCCCCCACCCCCATTCACTCCTCTGTAATCAAAAGGTGGCCTAAACTGGAGTTCCTTAGAATGCTGTGCTGGTTTTCCTGAAGGATCATTTTGAGAAGGGAGTAGGAAGGGGTGGGAGCTGCAGGCAGTGTCTGGTGTAGGCAGGAGGAGGGCAAGAACAGGACCTTGGAGAGTTCCAAGAGGGCCCTGTTGCCCAAAGAGTTCTCTTCCTAGGACAGGGCGGCCCAACTTTTGATACCAAGTGGGCCGCAAGAGATGCAAGCACCTTCACAACAATATAATGAAAAATATAATGGAAATCAGATATATGGTAATCTACTGGGTCAGAGAAGTGTCATAGGGCACCACCCATGAGACAAGGGACTTGCTAGGAGGGCCTCATGTAAGTTACCAGTGGATCTCCACCTGAAGAAGCAGCTGAAACTGTCTGATAATGCCACCATGCACTGCAAGGTCCCTGGGTCATGACACCATGCAAAAACTTAGGCTGAAATCCTTCAAATCGACTGCCAGGGAAGTGCCACTTTTTATTTGTAGCTGGGGGCAGCAGGTAGAGCATATGACAGCGCTCATTGGGGAATAGTTGACCAGGTGTCTTCTACACTGAACTCAAATATTCCCTCTACTGCAGGTTTGCTTGTTTTGGGTACTCTGGTTCAAGAAAGTAGCATGTCAGCTGGATATGTTGAACACAGTGTTATAAAAGGGAAGGAAGCCAAACACAGCATATTGTGGCCCATGGCCTATAGGCAATTGTTGCCCTCACCAGATCCCTGTCACTGAGTATGCCTTTGTGTTTTGAGCAAGGAAACACAAGCCTGAGTTATGCACTTAGGGTGAGTGTGTGAGGTATTAAAGTGGGGAGGGGGCAGGGGTTGCTTACAGATCCCACTCACAATAACCCAAGACACATTAGCTCCACCACTGACCTTCCTGAATTCAGCACAAAGGTCTTAAGGGAGACACAGGTAGAGCAATCCAAGCAACCTTTGTGCTAGGCTGCAATTTTTTAAGCTGGATGCAGGTGTCCCTTCCCCCAGTCCTGCTTGGCTCCATTGACCTCTCACTGGCCACCATCGGTGGAGTAATGCCAGCATCATTCTGCTGGTTTAGAGCAGGCATCCCCAAACTCGGCCCTCCAGATGTTTTTTGGGACTACAATTCCCATCATCCCTGACCACTGGTCCTGTTAGCTAAGGATGATGGGAGTTGTAGTCCCAAAACATCTGGAGGGCTGAGTTTGCAGTTGCCTAGTTTAGAGCATCCCTTCCCACCTGCTAAAACAAGACTTTTCGGGAGCAAGTAAGACTAGGGCTAAGTTAGTCTAGGACTAATCACTACACCAACTCCAGGCTGGCTCGCCACCCCTCTGCCCCTCTCAGCTTCTGCCCTGGCCACCATTTAGGACAGGACTGCAGATGAAGTGGTGGTCTCACCATCACTTCCAGAAAGTCACACTGGGTTGGGAGTTAGGCTTGCTCCCTAAGTGTGTTTGAGTGAATGCCTGTAGAATCCTGTCCGTGAACAGGCTCAATAGGCAAAGTTCAGAAGTGGAGCTGATGCACATGGAGATGTTGGGAGCAGGGCTTGAGTCCATGTCCCCTCCCTACTTGATGCCTGCATGTGTGATAAGGAATAATAATTCTTGATCAAATAACACTTCCGTGCAGCAAAGAGGAAGGATGTAAAGGCCAATCCATTACAAACACATAGTAATGGGACCACAGTGAGATGTCACACATTGAGGGCAGAGAGTGAACACGTTGTTTTTGGTCAAAAGGGGGCACAAAGTGTGGCAAGGAGGAAGCTGGATGGTGTTGTTTGTTTGTTTTTTTAAAAAGTATGAGATACTTTGTGGATGGCCACTGTTCTGTGTGTTTCAATAAACTCGTTAGAAGTGGGTTCAAGGCACTGTATGCCAAATTTTCATTTGAATGACTGGGTTGCTTCTAGCATTGTTCTGTCTAATATTTTACAAATTGGCTAAAGCCCAGCAGGAGGCCACAGTACCAGGCCTGGCATCAGCAGACAGTCAGCATGGTCAAACATCTGCCAGGGCCCACATACTATGGTCAAATGCACACAATATATATAAAGCACATCCTGAGAATTATGGTTTGTTAAAAGTGCTGGGAATTGCAGCTCTATGAGCGGTAAACAACAGGTCCCAGAAGCCTTTGAAGGAAGCCATACACTGAATGTATGGTTTGCATATGACCTCTCAGAATGCCTATCACTGACTCCTAACCTGACCACCACAGCTGTTCCTTGTCTGGGAATATTATTGTCTTTTCACATTCCTGGGGCCAGTCAACTTCATTTTCTTTTCTTCTTCTTCTTCTTTTTTTGAAGAAGCGTTTAGATTTGATACCCCGCCTTTCACTCCCTTTAAGGAGTCTCAAAGAGGCTAACAATCTCCTTTCCCTTCCTCCCCCACAACAAACACTCTGTGAGGTGAGTGGGGCTGAGAGACTTTGTTGGAACTTTGAACAAGGCAAAAGCAATTATCACTAGGAGACTTTATGATATCGAACTGCAACAAGAAGGCGCCCTACTCCCGGAGACGTATAAATGTTTAAAAGCTTTGCCTAATTTTGCAGCTGACCCTTACTTAACAAACATCACTAACGAAGCCTATAGATGGGCTTTCTCTAGAGCCCGCTTTGAGACAATGCCCTCAGCAGTGCTGTACGGCAAATTCACACGGGTCCCAATGCATGCGCGTCTCTGCTCTTGTATGTCCAATAAGGTAGAATCTGTCACACACATTCTTCTATTTTGTGAATTTTATAGTGAAGAACGAGTTCAACTTATTTTACCGCTTCTATCAAAATTTATACCCCTTCAATATTATTTGGAATCCTCCCCCGAAATTCTTCGAAATACCTCCTGGAAGATTCCTCAAGCTCAATATCATATGAGGTGGCTAAATTTTGCTCTTTAGTAATTAGGAAGCGTAAATCTCTTCTGTTGAATGGCACACTGCGAAGTTCCCTTGTGTAACCTTCTTCTTTTTTCTTTTTTCTGAGATTGTTGTTGATTTCTTGTTGTTTGATCTTGTGGTGTTTAGTGTCACTGGCCTTGGCCACAATAAAACTTGAACTTGAAAACTTGAACTAGCCCAAGGTCACCCAGCAGCTGCATGTGGAGGAGCGGAGACGCGAACCCGGTTCACCAGATTACGAGTCTACCACTCTTAACCACTACACCATACTGGCTCTCCAGTCAACTTCATTTTCAATTTGAATGTTGTGAAACAGCAATTTTACATCCCCCCTCTTCCCAGTTGCTTCAGTATGTTCAACCAAGGTAACCATTCTGTTGACACATGAAGCCCAGGGGGAAGAAAGAATATTAACCACCACCACCTGACCACATTTATAGACTCCTCCCATATTGCAACTTGCATTTCACACAGGAAGATTTATCCCTGTAAATGTTTAGGGAATGCATGTACAAATGACCTTGGTTTAATGGCAGGGCAGGAATTTTAGATTCCTGCAAAGGGACTGTCTTCCTCCCACAAGAAAGGGTGAGTAATTTCCATTTGTGGAGCAGAAAGATCTTTCAGGGTGAATTGTCCCCTCCTCCCTCAGGAAGCCAAAATACAAATTCCCCAGTAAACCAGGCTGCTGGCAGGGATCACATTAAGTGGGAAATTAGCGTACCTAATAGTAAGGGGAGGGGGAGGCAGACCTGCTGAAATCATAACTTGTGCTTCTAAATTTAGAAATCAGCAAATAACTTGCTTGTATCAGTTTTCAAATGGCTTTCATTTTCACGAAATATAATTAAATTCAGATTTGTTTTTTTTTTAATGGAGATCAGGTCCTCTAGGTAAGATCTCTGTCATATCATTTTTTCTTTTCATTTAGAGTGATATTTTCCTGTCATCTTCATGTTAAGTACGAGCCGAATGATGGGAGTGAGTTGTAATAAACAGAGGAATATTATCAGCAACAATACATTATTGCCACATCTCATAGCCTAACAACTAAGTGTGGAACAGGGAGTTTTAACATGAGAGAAAGAGAGCAGAAAAGAGAGAAAGTGGTTATTGCACACATTCTTGTACAACCCACCGTAATTTAAGATTACAGCTTTTGTAGAAATGGAGGCAGCACTGTTATTATAGTGCATGGAAACCCTATTTTGAGACCCTTGCATTATTTTGTCAACAGTGCCATCAATTGCCAGGGTCCTGGTGACTCACAAACATTGCTCCTGGGACTCACAGCAAAGATTCTCCAACCTGCCTTTTGAGAGTCATTGTCCTACCTCTTGCTCTGTACAAAGGGGTAAGAAACTGTTATGACATACGGCTATACTTTTGTTCCTACTGGCTAATGGAGCTCAGAAGGTACCTCTTTCTCAGACTGAGAAAAAGCGAGCTGAGTGTGCATGATAATTTATTAACCTATAAAATACAGACATCTTGGTGTTAAACAGCTTGACTCGTAGTATACTACTGCCTGCTTCCAACATCCCTGGGCAGCAAGAAGTTCAAAGGGCAGAGCTGCTGGGTTTGGTTTCCTTTAGAGGAGAGAGCTCTGGAGATTTATAGTGTTTTGGTAACGGTTGCCTTCTTTACTAAAATACAGGCAGAACATAAGTGGAGGAAAACAGCTGACACTCATACGAGACAGTGGATCTGCTACCACACTTCATATCCCCAAACAGAGACCCTGTATGCCAAGCAGTCAACAAACAAATCCACAGCTTCCTTCCTTGTTTGGTGTGCACCTGGGAGATAATAGTACAGGTAGCAGGGGTGTAGACAATACCAGCCAATGATGTAGTATCACTTCCTTCTCGATGGAAGTTCTGGCTTTCTGCTTTGCTGAGCCTACTCCAGCTGATGTTTACATGCTCCCTGAACTGTGACAATGAGGCCTAGAAGCATGCTTTTTAAAGGGTCTCTTTCATTCGTGGATATCAAGTTCTCAAGCAAATATAGGAGGCCATGCTTGCGCAGTGAAATTGGAGGCAGGTGGATTAAAGCAGCATTGTATCCCTTCCGTGGAAAAGGCATGGGAATATTTTGTTCAAGATGGCGCTTGGGCAATACAGTGAAAAATAAAATACGATTATTTCACAGCAGCAGGTAGCAGCTTGGTTTTATGTTTTGTATACAGTGTCCATGAAATTTCCTTGACATAAATTTAATTGTTAATCTCTCTGTAATTAGTTTAGGGTGTGCATAATGTTATCAGAGAAGGCCCTCCTGAGGTTTTTGGAACTGAACAGCAGTGCTAAAGCTATTGCGGTAATAACCAAAATTCCCAGAAGGCCTCATTCTGACACACAAAAAGCAATGCACATAAGCTTTTTCTTTTGCAAATAGCCGAGTGGGGAACACACAATCCCTTGAACATTTTCAACAATGTTCTCTTCCAAGTACTTACGCAGGAGAAAAACCCCACTACATTTATCCGTCTTCGGGAACTTTCACTTCTGGGTACCATTTTTAATCACTTTGGATCCTGGTAGCAAGCAACATATTGAAAGACATTTTGAATACTTCTGCTACCATAGAGAATTTCATTTGCCTGCCCTTTCTCCCCTTTCAAAAACTAGGTAAAGTATAGGGACACGATTTCTCCAATATAGAAGCTGTGTAGTAGCCAGGTGTATAAAATTAGAGCAGTGCAATTAACAGAAGCCTGTTTCATGAGCTATAGGGAGTACCAGCTGACCAGGGCACACCACTCTGCCCCTCTTTTCCTTGGCCATTGCTTCTGAGTATGCCTCTTGACTGGCAGAGCAGGGACTCATGCAGAGATGAAACATGTAACCTCCCCTCTGCATCAGGAACGACTGGGTGATGCCACTAAATCCCATACAGAGATGTGGCAGAACCATCAGAGAAGGCTGATAGGGAAGAATACAAGGAAGGAGCAGTAAGCCTGGCAGAACCATCGGAGGCAGTCTCCTCAGCCATCACATATTTTGGCCTTGCAAGAGTCTTTGCTTGTTTCATTCTCAGCAGACAAACAGGAAGTAGCTAGGAACCACAACCTGGTGTTGCCCAGCAATCACTGGTGTTCCTTCCCAGTTCTCCCTCAGCTTGGCAGAATGGCCAAGGTTGAGCTTTCATGTGGATTCATCTAGTCCAGTATTCGATCACTGGTTTATCTAGCTCAGTATTGTCTGCACCAGGTGTGAGGAACCTTTGGCCCTCCTAATGTTGCTCAGCTACAACATTCCATCATCCCTGGTCACTGGCTGCACTTGCTGGGGCTGAGGTCCCCACATCTGGTCTACTCTGCCTGGCAGTGGTTCTTCAGGGTTTCAGACAGAGGTTTTTCCCCACCCAGCTGGAGATGCTGGGGACTAAACAGGAGTCCTTCTGCCTGCAAAGCAGATTCTCTATCACTGAGCTCTGGCTTTTTGCCAGCTTGAGACAGGCATTTACTTACCATTAGGTATCCTGAACAGATATACTATTACACCCTGAAAATACAAGCACAGGCAAAGTGGAACCCAAACTGTTTGCAGTTTTGAAACTGTTTTAGTTTCCTAAGCCCCACTCTTTTCATTTGAGCTTGGACTATGATACATGGTTAGGATCTTTGAGAAGATACATCATACAGTATGTGAAATGAATGCTCTCCTCTGTGCGCCTGTCTACATTTCCTTCATGAGTTGGGTATAAAAAGCCATCCTCCCAACAGAAGGCGAGACTTGTACATTTCAACACCATCTGCTGAACACATGTTTTGTGAACCAGACATTTCTTTTCTGACTTTTTTTTTTAATTCCCAGGCTGGCTGTACACATTTTCATCTTGCAAACCATTTACATTTTAAAACAGAAGGAAGAAGATGCATCGATGTCACGTGCCATTGCCATTAAAAACAAACAAGCGGTAAAGGAAAGATTTGGCATAGATCTTTTAAAAATAAAAACTACAAGAAGAAAATAAATAGGAGGAAGAGAAACAAATCATTCTGAAGGCACATTTTTAAAAGTGTAACAGCAGCCAAAACCAGGTCAAACCCAGCCAAATAAAGGGTGGTCATTTGTTATGGCCCTTGAAATTGACCTATCCTCATACTCTATTTTCCAGAATCTTGCAGATTTTTTGTAAGGAAAAAGTTCCCTTTCTGTTTTTGCTGTTAGGAAAGTGATGGAGAAATTTTGGCCACCATGATGGCCGGAATTACTGTGGTTTTCCCCATGTGCTGTCCAGTTCACATTTATGTTTCTTTGCATGGTTGCACCAGCAATTGCACCATGAAAACGAGCTAACTTTGTTTGCATGTGTGAACAACTAGCCTTGAGGGGAAAGGCTGTGCCTTTAAAATGTTCCTTGGGTGTTAACAGACTTCTTCTACATTTCTTCTCCGAATGCAGCATCGACACAGAGGCGGCTGAGTGCATAAGCAGCTGCAGTGGCCTCAAGGTCTCAACACAGAATGTGCTGGCAGGGAGCTGAAGTGCTAAGATTCGTAGAATACATCAGTGCCACCCAAGCTACAAAATCTGGAAAGAGTTACAAGGATCTTGAAAGGAACGGTTTCCTTTTTAGGCAAATTATTATTGACCATGAGAGAGGAAAAGTGATTTGATAACAGAAACATACTAAGCACCAGCTGTTCTTTAGAAACGGTTTGAACTCAACTGTAGCAGTCACAGAGAGGTGCAATTACTGTGTCTTGCTCAGTTCCAAGGAAAACAAGGTTAAAACTTTGGCTTGCATTTCATGGTGCTATCTCTCTCTCTCTCTCTCTCTCTCTCTCTCTCTCTCTCTCTCTCTCTCTCTCACACACACACACACACACACACACACACACACACACACTTAAAGGGGACCCTGTGACTACTATCGGTTATATAACCAACTCAAAAGAAATCAGGCACAGACTACTATCTGAGCCAGGAAAGACCAGCACATTGGTCTTCAAACAGTTGAAAATACTGCAGGGAAGGCGTGACTCCTTTCTAGGGAAACAAGATATATGAAACACATTGTGAACATATTCTTCACCTTATGAGTGACAAACATTTTGGGAAAACCCAATTCCAGGACATGGTCTGAGGGTACTATGAGACCACTACCTTGCTGAAGCTAAACAGGTCTGGGTCTGGTCAATGCCTGGGTGACTGAACATATGGGAACCATATGACTACTGTCTTGGGTTTCAAGGAAGAAAGGTAGGATATAAATGTAAGAAAAGAAAATTTAAAAAGTGATATGGGCTTAGAGGGGGATATTTCAAAGGTCAAATAGCCTATATTCCCACGCTTTACTTTGCTGCATGTTTTGTGATTTAAAATCTTTGCTGGGGCTCTCTCACCAAAGAGTACTTGGCCCAAACCCGGATCTAGGCATCCAGGGAGTTCTCCTTTTTCTTTTACCAAAAAAAAACACAATCAACTGATGGACTTACCTTTTGCACCTGGGGATACAGGGTCCAAATGGGAGTGCTGAAGATGCCTGCCTGTTGTCCACATTTTATATAGAAACACTGGTGTATCCACAATGACCAGGATTGCCATGAACTCTGGGTAGTCATCCAAAGAGAATAGGCAGAGAGGACTGAAGAACACAGAGCCAAAACCTAGAGATGTGGGGAGGGATGAATTGTAAACATCCAGATCTTTGGTTGTAGGTTTAAGTCACACCCACACCAAACATTTAAAGCACATTTAGCACATGGCTTCTCACAAATAATCTTGGGAACTGTAGTTTACCTCTCACAGAGCTGCAGTTCCCAGCACCCTTAGCAAACTACAGTTCCCAGGATTCTTTGGGGGAAGCCATGTGCTTTAAATGACGTGGATCTAGCTTTAGTTAAACTTCTTCTGGGAGAGAAATATTTACTGGAAGAGCTTTCTGAGGCTCTTTTGACAAATGAGAATTGGTCATCAGCTGTACTATATTGTATTAGTGTGTGAATCTTAGGTTAGAAGAGTGACTGCAGTGGCACTTAACTATACTTGGAAGTAATAAAACAGAGCAGGAAGTGACCAAAGTGACATAACTGATATAAATTACCCAGCAGGGAAGATTAATAGACAATTTCCTTACAAGCTGTGGAAAATGTAAGCACAGGCAAGGCTGCTGAAGAGAGCACTTGGTTTATGATTCTTGGGTTTATTTCTGTTTCGTATGCAGCTGGTGCAGCCAAGTCTACAGTGTGCTTTTCAGATAGTAAAATGTATGGAATAGAAGGAGAGAGATGGTCAGACAGATATGGTATAAGATCTGCTGGACCACTTCAATGCATCTCACTCCTGCAAAATCTGTGGCACCCCACAGATAAATTCTAATCCGCTTGATGTAATCAACCAGACCTTGGAGATCTGCCGACTTTCTGAGTCCCCACTAACAACACACTCAACATAACAGAAGGTTCTTCTGGGTGGTCTTATCCCACTTGGCTTCCATGTGTGCAGAGACATCACTTTTTTGCATCAAGCTGGCATTCTGTTGGGACAAAGACTGCTGATTGGGTGCTAAAGATCCACATGATCAGCCCCAGCCATGTGGTTGGAGTATTCAGAGAGAGAAAGAGGAAAGGGCTGTATAGCTCATTGACACTGCATCTGCTTTGCATGCAGAAGGTCCCAGGTTCAATTCCCAGTAGGGCTGGGAAAGACTTCCTGCCTGAAACCCTGGAGAGGCACTGCCAGTCAGTGTAGACAATACTGAGCTAAATGGACTAATGTTCTCGTTCGGTATAAGGCAGCTTCCTGTTTTCCCGGCAGTGTGGGCACTGGGCTCATGCTACTGGGAAATAGCTCCCAAGCTTGTGTGTGGACCTGAAAGTCTTTGACGTCTACTAATAAAAGGACTAGGTACCCATTGATGTGAAATCACATCTTCTGTCTGAGATGCTGAAGAACTACTGCCACACTGAAGGTGGGGAACCACATGTCCTGCAGGAATGAGATTCATCGAAGGGTTCCAGCATATCTCTCTCTCTCTCTCTCTCTCTCTCTCTCTCTCTCTCTCTCTCTCTCTCTCACACACACACACACACACACACACACACACACACCCTGTGTGGGGCATGTCCATTTGACAAAGCTATGGTAGGACAAGGTCTTTATTAGGTCTGCTTAAATGTAAGGAGAAAGCTTTCAGGCTCTCCAGAATTCTTCTGTAAGCAGATTCGTAAGCGAATCCCATCAAAATAGGATTGGGGGAGCTGGGTGTGTATCTAAAGCCTCAGGATCTCCAGTTTGCAACAGTCTTAAGATTCAGTAGGGGTTATGCAGACTGCAATCAGATCAATCTTATAGGACAGGAACTTTTACGATTAGCTATGCTGCCTCCTGTTTTGAAACATCCCACTTGGTTTGACTTACCTGCTTATACCTTTAAATCTTCTTGCAATCTTGGTTGATTCATAACAAATGAAAGTGAGGGAAGAAACATACCCACTGAGTTTCATGCTTCTGCTAACAAAGGGCCCGCATCACTTTCGAATGGGAAACTTAATTGTTCTGGGATAGTTTTTTTTATTCTTACACTGAGCTCTTTGTTTGTTCCTTGAGTTCCCCTGTAACATCATTATGTAGCTCTTTCCGCCAGTCGTTTCCAAAGGGACCGCTGGAGACAGGCAGGAAGGAACGTAAATCCAAACAAAGCACACACAGTGTTGATCTTTAAAAATAAGCAAGGCATAGGTGAGCGCCCAGCTCTTATTATAGGAGGACAGATGGTTATTTAAGAGCATTTTTAGGATTCCCTGAAGAGCTTTCTTCCCAGTTAAAAATATCACTGTTACTTAATTCCTGCTCACAAAACCCCTTGTCAGGTATTCAAAAAGAATGTGGTGTGCGGGGACGGAGGTGCATACACTAGGCATACCCGATTCCCCTCAACCTTTCTGCATTAATTTCTAAGCATGTATGGCTGAACAATCTTAAAAGCCTTTTTCAGATTTTCCCACTTAACACAGGAATATTGGTGTGGAGAGGTATCTCAAGCACACCTGGTGATATTTGGGGTGGGGCCACCCTATCCTTATCCCTTCCAAGCCCTTATGTGTTCTTTTTGAACACCTGAAGAAGGCACTTTAAGGCAAGAAGCAGCCATTTTAAGCACCAGACATTTGACTGGAATACTGGATCGAACTTCTTAACTGTGCTGGTTATAAATATATGCAAATCCCATGGTCTTCAATGGGACATGTGCATGAGTAGCTTATTGCCAGGGCTGGGATGTTGGCAGCAGTCCGGAGCAAATCATGAACCAAGGGCAAAGGGACAAAGCCAGGGCTCAGGATCAATGAACAAGCCAGGGACAAATACAAACCAGGAGACTGGCTGAAGGAGCAAACTAGGACAAGTCTGACCAAGGAGCAAACCACAAGGCAGAACTGAAGAACAAGTCAGGACCAGATTTGCCCAGAAGGCAGAGCTGAAGTACAAGTTGGACCAAACAACTAGCCAGGAAGCAGGAGCAAGGACAATTTTGACAGGAAGTAGGTCTGTCATGTTACATATGGAGAACCACAGAGTTACTAGAAACCCAAGTGTCCCTGAGGAATGAAATATTGGAGTGATGGGGGCAATGCCCTCCCCTATAAATGCTGCTCCTACTACAAAACCCCCCCACCCAAATTTACTCATGTTGGCGCTGTGCTAGCTTTCTTCTTTTACCTCAGTTAGTCTCTTTTTAGTCACCTGAGAGTATGTTCTTGAGATTGCCTTAAAGAAAGAAGAAGTGCTTTTAATTTTCCAAGGGAATGAGTCCTTGGTTTTATGAGCCACCAAACATGTACCTCACACACGTAATTTATGAAATGACTCAGAATTACAACTCTCTCAGGTAATGATACTGTCCTCTTTTTGATCTTGAGTTGCAAGTCCTGCAAGACAGGACACAGAGCTGTGTGACACATTTCCCTTGATGTTTCTGACAGGACCGAATATCAACCAAACCAGCAGGGGGAAAGAAATTGCCATGGTTGCAGCATCTGTGCTGAGAAATTGATCCGGTGACAATTGCTGCGGTTGTTGGATCACTGCAAAACTCAGATTATATTGTTTTGGCCCTGAACTGCATTTGGCACAAACAGCTGATTTAATTACCGGTATTGTAATTATGTGCGTAGAAAATGTTGGTTTTACTGAGCTTAAAGGCCAGACTGGCATGCATTAGAATTCAGTATACTGTACATAATGGGATTATGTAAAGGCTTCAGCGATTTGCCTGATAGACAGTCATATACATCCTTTGACTGGTGGCTGGGCTTGCCAAAATTAATTTGGAGTCACTTCCCCCTCTTCTATTTTTTTTTTTGGGGGGGGGGAGGACACATTGGTGTTGATGATGGTCCAGCAAAACAGCACATGCAAGAATTCAGGGAGTAGGGAAAGGCCTCTGCCCCCCCCCCTAACTAAACATAAAAATGGAAGGGGGAAGCTGACTGAATCAATCCCTGGAGAAAACTTCAAGAACATGCTGTTTTAGCTGCCTCACAAAGGATCCTTTCAGAGTATCTTGCTTTTGAGATGGATGATGCAGCTGGCCTGAATGGGAGGGGAGAGAACAAACATAAGCCAGCATCTCTCTCCGTGAAAACACTCTGTGTGGCAACAGCTATTCCCTAAGAAGATCTTCCTTTCATCAACACATCCAAAAGAACACCAAAAAACAGATTCACTTAGAGATGCTCTACAAAAATGGCAGCTTCTGGGCTGCATTTTTGTACATAAGGCTCCATCTCTCAATGTAAGGTTTGCATCTGGAATGCTGTCCACTGCCCCCACCATGATGGTTATTCTGTACCTCCATGGTTTGAGGACGTAATATTTCTGAATACCAGTTTTTGGACACCGCAGGAGGGAGGGTGCTGTTGAGCTCTGGATCTGCTTTCGAGCATCTGGTTGGCCCCTGTGAGAACAGGATGCTGGGCTAGATGGACAGCTGGTTTGATCCAGCAGGCTTTATTTTAGTTTGCACAGTAGGTCCACAGCATTGATTCATTTGTTAGAGTAATTGATTAAATGATACGTGCCTACTACTCAGAACAGAGTTTTGTTGTCATAGTTCCATTCTGGCAATTCAGGGGTAGGGTAGAGCCTGAACAGTTCTTTTAAATTTTCAGGATGGGCTTACTTTATTGTTTTAAGAGGTGGCTGAAATCTCATTTCCATATATATATATATATATATATATATATATATATATATATATGCTTTCGTAGATTTTCACGGGTACAGGAATGTAGGTTTTGGTGTCTTCGGGTGTCTTCCCGTGTAAGAGTTGGGGTGTCTAGGCGACGTTTCGACGAGGTCTCACTCGTCATCTTCAGGCTGGTGCTTTCGGCTTCTTGTTACTGGAACAGAGCAGGATCTCAGTGTTTGAGTTCCTATAAATACTGTTGAGGGGGTGTGGTGTATAGCCTCCAACGTTCTGGGCAGAGAGGAAGTTCCCAGGTTAGTGTGCCTTTTCTTCTTTTGTTCATTAATTACTTGAGGGATATCTTGAGTGATTTCTTGAGTGATATTCTGAGTACCACTTAGGAGGGTCATTAGGTGTGGATTAGTTGCTAAAGCTTTCGTGTCTTGACCTTCACAAGCTCAAGAGGTCAAGACACGAAAGCTTTAGCAACTAATCCACACCTAATGACCCTCCTAAGTGGTACTCAGAATATCACTCAAGAAATCACTCAAGATATCCCTCAAGTAATTAATGAACAAAAGAAGAAAAGACACACTAACCTGGGAACTTCCTCTCTGCCCAGAACGTTGGAGGCTATACACCACACCCCCTCAACAGTATTTATAGGAACTCAAACACTGAGATCCTGCTCTGTTCCAGTAACAAGAAGCCGAAAGCACCAGCCTGAAGATGACGAGTGAGACCTCGTCGAAACGTCGCCTAGACACCCCAACTCTTACACGGGAAGACACCCGAAGACACCAAAACCTGCATATATATATATATATATATATATATATAATTTTACAGTTAAGAAGATCCTCAATGAATCTCCTCATAGGAGCTGATGAGGTTCTCCTCCCTGGAATCTTCCTTCCAGCTCATGTTTCCTGAGGGTTTGGCTGGATGCACTTGGGTTGCCATGAGCACTCTTCCTACCTATGTTTCCTGGGGGATGAGCCAGAAAAATGTTCATGAGAATGTGCGTCCTTCTGACCCAGCCCCCAAGAAATGGAAGAAGGACGAATGCTGAGAGGAAAACCTCTGATAGTGGAGGTAGTACACAACCACCACAACTTAAGTCCATCACGGCATCTTATGGTAGCTAATTCCATCATTTTAACACATCTTTAATTACAAGGATCTGCAATAGGCAGCTACTTGTAGAACTTAAATCAACTTTTTCTAAACACTGCAGACTCTTACAGCTGTAAGGGCAAGGAAGTTGTGCCTCCCACTGTCATCCTTACACGAAGAATTCTGCCTTTTGTTGTTTAGTTGTTTAGTCGTGTCCGACGCTTTGTGACCCCATGGACCAGAGCACACCAGGCACTCCTTGTTTCCACTGCCTTCAGTTTGGTCAAACTCATGCTGGTAGCTTCGAGAACACTGTCCAACCATCTCCTCCTCTGTCGTCCCCTTCTCCTTGTACTCTCCATCTTTCCCAACATCAGGGTCTTTTCCAGGGAGTCTTCTCTTCTCATGAGGTGGCCCAAGTATTGGAGCCTCAGCTTCAGGATCTGTCCTTCCAGTGAGCACTCAGGGCTGATTTCCTTCAGAATGGAGAGGTTTGATCTTCTTGCAGTCCATGGGACTCTCAAGAGTCTCCTCCAGCACCATAATTCAAAAGCATCAATTCTTTGGCAATCAGCCTTCTGTCAGTTTCAGTTTCTCTCTGTTTCTCATCCCCCCCCCCAAGTTTTTTCCTCTCCTCATGTCAGACAGTAGTTTGCAAAAAGCAAAAAACTAATAATTATTTTATTTTATTTTTAATATCCCCATGAAAATTTGTTGGCATTTTAGTGTGAATTTCTCTTAAGAAATACATTTTGGGATGGAATTTTGACTGCTATACACATTTTATGCTAGCTATTTCTCCTAATATAATACATTTCTGTATGTTAATTTCACTAGCACGTGCATTTTAATGCACAAACCCCACCCCCACATATGCATTTTTTCACTTGTTTTGGCTGAAGAACTGCATTTGCAAAATGTTTATTTCAGTTTGCATATTGGTCCAATAAATATAAATTAAATGTAAGTGCAAAGAAGATCAAATCTCTCTCCTCTTGATTGAAAGAGGCTGCTAGAACTGGCATATGTTGCTGGGAGCCAGGCCAGCAGTGCAGCCAGTTTCCTTTTGAGCACATGAGTGACCTACATCCAGGTAATGCATAAACAGGGCTATGATTTAGCCTTAAGTGAAAACCAAAATCAAAAGCCACCCAACGACTTTGTGTCTGTCAAGGAGAGGACAATGACATAGGAAGAGACTTCTGACTCTTACTGTGATGCCCATAAATTATATTTAAAAAGACTGGTACTTCTCCCTGAAGTCCTCCTGAGTGCAAATAATATTGATCGAACGAGGAGATGGCAATTCCCTGTTTGTTCCAAGTGCTGCTGTGTTTTGACAGCACAGGCTTAGCATGGTGTCTGTTACATGGGAGCTTGCAGATGCAGGAGTCTAGTGTATCAATCTATACTTTTGCTCTTTTAGGGACAAGGGAAACCAAGACATGAGGGACGGTGGAGACCTAATAGATCATCCTGCTTGCTCTGCAGTCCCCATAGCATTGCATTGTGTAGACTAATGTACTGTGCCTATATTGACCTCCTTTAAGAAAAACAGAGAACATAGCAAACAATTAATCAGACTGTCCTTAAAGTTTCCCCCCTCCAAGGCATGCACATGACCTAGTGTATTGTCTCACTTTTCACAGGAGAAACTGAAACCCAGAAGTGTGTGTGTGTTCAGATTATTCCTTATTAACTCATTAATACAACAAATACATCAAAAGGAAAGAAAAAATGGCAGATACAAGATGCAATTAAAATGAGCAACAACACATAACACTGATGCAAACTCCCCACGCCCCATCTCCCCCAGAACCAGAAGATAGTTTACACAACAGTCATGGAGAAAAAACCACTGGTGGCAAATGGATAGGTTCCTTAGTCTCACTTAAGCAGACTCCTGCGGAATATTTATAAACCCATATAAATGGGATCCACTGCATGAAAAATACATTAATTAATTTGCGTAATAATGTCCCACCCTTTAAATCACTTTTACAAATCCATATATATATATATATATATATATATATATATATATATATATATAAAATCAGGATTTGCAATCAATCCATGTGAGCGGTAGCATCTTTGAGATTGTGATTCATTAGTGCATCAGACTGAGCGATCATTTCTTCCACACTTGGGAAATCATTTAATTGCAAGACTGAATTTTGCCTACAGGTTAGATTTATGTTGTGTTCTTTCCTACCCATCTCTCTCTCTCTCGGCCGCCTACAGCAGTTCTTTATCACTTCTTATAAGTGAAAACGTAATGGTTGATGACTGTGCTCTACAGGATACTGTTACTGTTAGGTCTATCAAAAAGTCCTATCCATCATTTTACCACTTGGGAGTACTAAGCCTATTACCAGCGAATTCAGCTCTTGTTAAATTTTAAGTGTGCATTTGAAAAATAGGCTATTAAAATAATGGATGAGTGCTGTAGATTGTTCACCTTTGGATTTCAAATCCAGGTGTGCTAAAAAAAGAAGAAAGGTTCCAAATGGGGGTAACTGCGCACAATTAAAATATTGAGAGCTTGATTAATCCTTTTCAAATTTATTTTTAGAATTTATTCATAAAACCACAGTGTTGGTTAAGATGCCAAGGGCTAATCTCTCTTTTTATTATTAAATAGCCTTTTGTCTAAAGAAGGAGAAAAATAATACCTGTGGAAGTTAATTGTGGCATTATTCAATTTTGGAGCAGAGTTGTATTTTCCCTCCACCAGATACCTGTGTATATCTCCTACAAATATTTTACAAATGGGTGTGGACCTGTGAGCATATGCCAAATTGAGGTTCTCAAATATTTTGTATGATTTGCCAGTATCCTTTCTCCCTCTGTATCTGGAATAAATCATTTAATTCTAGAAAGCAAATAACTGCAAGTAACAGAAAGATCCATCCATTGTAACTTTTAGGATACAAATGCGCACACACCCAAACACCCAGGGCCTTCCTGTTTAGGCTCTTGAACCCAAAGACTCCAGTTCTGATGCACTTCAGTTACTTCTTTTGAGTCAAGGCACAGGCAAAGGGATCTTTAACCGCTTCTGGTTTAGTGTGAAGAGTAGCAGACATTCTGTTTGGGGCCTCTCCTTATGTATATTAGATGCTCACTTGTGTATGTTAATTATGAAGATGCAAGCAGCTAGGCGTGAACACCCGAGTAGAGAGATGAGGTAAATAGAGGGAATAATAGAACTGTAGGATTGTAGACTGTTCGGAGAATTGTAGAATTATAGAATTGTAGAATTGTAGAGCCATCTAGTCCAGGGGTCAGCAAACCTTTTCAGCTGTGGGCCGGTCCACTGTCCCTCAGATCTTGTGGGGGGCGGGACTATATTTTGGGGGGAAAAAATATGAACGAATTCCTAGGCCCCACAAATAACCCAGAGGTGCATTTTAAATAAAAGCACACATTCTACTCATGTAAAAACACCAGGTAGGCCCCACAAATAACCCAGAGAATGGTTTTAAATAACAGGACACATTCTACTCATGTAAAAACACACTGATTCCTGGACCGTCTGCGGGCAGGATTGAGAAGGCGATTGGACCAGATCTGGCCCCCAGGCCTTAGTTTGCCTGCCCATGATCTAGTCCAATCCTCCGCAATGCAGGTATCTTCTGCCCAACGTGGAGCTCAAACCCGTGACCCTGAGATGAAGAATTTCATGCTCTACCTCTGTTGCTGTGAAAATGGAAGAGTGGGTTAAAGACACAGAAGAGGGGAAAAAATCAGTTTTGTCTGTGTTTTAATGAGAAATTACTCCATTCCCAAGTTCCAAAAGGATATACAAAACGAAACACAGCTATCCTTTGAAATTCAAACTACTCTGAATTTTGCAATATAGTTCTGGAAGCAATAGGTACACAAATGCATATATTAGTGAAAACTGACAGTCGTCAATCTTTACTTGGTTGATACTCTTTTCTGTGTATCAGCTTGTGTGGGCAGAGTCAATGTTGCTGGCCGTTTTCAGCCATTTCTCTTTTCAAAATATGGTCTAGGGTTTATTTGCTTGCTTGGGGCAATCAATGGAGGTGAACTCCAGATGTTTCAGATGACAGTCTAGTAATGCATCTCAGCATGGCAAATGGTCAAAGTCCAAAATATCTAGAGGTCAAAGTCCAAAATATCATTGGCTAGCATTCTCCCCAGTTTGCTACTTTTTTGCAAGCTGGGAGGGAGCATTCAGGCATACCAACCTCTGACCTGTGGCCTGAAATGTGTAAAGTAAAGAATAAAGTTTATAATTTGATTTGACTAAGTAGATCACCTGGCCTTTATAAAAAAAATAAAAGAAATGCTCAATCTGCATTTCTTACACTTAAGACTGCAACTGTATATTTTACACACCCATTTTGGAGTAAGCAACAAGGTTGTACTATTAGGCTGCAAACCACAAACTACTTACTTCTTACTATTTAATTAAGTTTATTAGTACCACTTTGGCATAAATAGTGTGCAGGTTGCTGTTTTAATGTAGAAAACGCCCAACATTTTAGAAAGTTTTGGAGGAGAGGGAAAGCAAATCTTCCTAACCACTCTGTCTGTTAAGTGGCTTTTATGTTCTCCAGATGAGGCCAGCATACAAAGGGTTTTTCACTTCACAAAGAATTAATTAATTTGATTAATTAAAATGGAGTAATATTTTAGAACAAGCTGAATTCATGTTATCACAGCAGAACAGATTTTTGAAACATTCACACCCAGACAGCCCTTCTTGCGGACATAAAGGGTTTATCAGTAGGGCCAGGATAACATTAACAGCAACACTGACCTACTTAACAGAAATAAAATGCATAAGTGCTTCTGGCTCACAGAAAGGAAGCTGGACTCCTGGTCCGGGAAGAGGCAGAATGGGGGATGGGGGAGAGCAAGTTTTGTAGCTCTTTCCTCGCTGCAGCAATGAATGTTCTGCCAATCAATCATAGAACTCGATAGGTGCACAAGGTCAAGCACATACTGTAGTCTTTTGCTGGTAAAACATGAGCGACATACAAGTCAGTCAAAGTATCTTTTAAACTTCACTACAAAGCAACATGGATTATGTTTTAGGGATTGCCTTAAATGAATTCACACTGACTTTTAAGCTCCCTTTTTCTTTGTAGTGCCTTGTCAATATCAGCAAGATTTGTTGCTTGCTAAAATTATTCCACCTAAACATTAGGAAGAACTTCCTGACAGTAAGAGCTGTTCGACAGTGGAATTTGCTGCCAAGGAGTGTGGTGGAGTCTCCTTCTTTGGAGGTCTTTAAGCAGAGGCTTGACAACCATATGTCAGGAGTGCTCTGATGGTGTTTCCTGCTTGGCAGGGGGTTGGACTCGATGGCCCTTGTGGTCTCTTCCAACTCTATGATTCTATGATTCTATGAAAATTAATTGGAATAAACTGGAGCCTCACAGACCCTTCAGTGAGAGGGCATGTTCCACTTGCACATATTCAGGAAATGAATATTTCCTGTTGTGTATACAGCATGCCCCCCTCTTTCAAAGTAATGGTCTTTCCCCTCATCTGAATCCTATGCTCCTATTCTATGTTTTAAACTTTCAACTAAATTACACTCTGGGCTCTGAAATACCTGTTTTAACTATTTCCTCTGATATTATTTTGTGCATTTTATCCTAAGATGCATATTAGAGCAGGCATAACTTTAGGTGGTTTCCTGCATTTCCAGCAGAGAAGTTTGGCTTCAAGCAAGAAATGCCGAAAGATGTTCAAGCACAAAGGATATAATATGACGTGTGTGGACAGTCTGCTATCACGTTGCTGGGCATTCATGGGCAGGGCAACATTAAAGGGACCCGTCTCCATGTTCACTGACCCACTCTTCCTTCATAGAAATGGAAATGCTCAACTCAACAGCTCTTTGTTATGCACCTGGTTCAGGATCTTTCTAAGGGAAAGCCTCTTGCAGTTCCTTTCCAGGACCTTCTCACATTTCCAGGTAAGCAAACTGTTATGTACTGAGTTGAATAGGATCCAAAATGCAGCAGTCTGATTGGTCCTAGAACAATGCAGCAGTATGATTGGTCTGCAGGAGCCACCCAATCCAGCTCCAGGTGGAAGTGAATCCACAACCTGATTGGCCTACATGAGAATCCTGGAATTAGCCAATCACATGCAGCCCATTATGTAAATAATGTATATAAAGCAGATATTGTGGGGGAACTTCCATTCCTCCTCACCATTGTGAGCTGAATAAAGAGCATGAAATCCACTCTCAACTCCGAGTATATTTCACAAACCCTGAGGTAAAGGGGTCCACTGCCTGAGGTCTGTTCCACTGTCCACACTTAATCCCTTCAGGGACTGAGGATGGCTCCTTTCTTCACACAAAAGCCACATCTCAAGGAGGACATAAGTCCCTTCTCCAGGAATCTCCCCGTTGGCCTGAAATGGACTCTAGACAGTCTCTCTCTCTCACTTCCTCCAGAGCTCCTTTGATAAAAGGATCGAGAGCATGTTCAGGGTCATTCCCAACAGCTGCATCTAACTCCAGCTCTTAGTCCCTACCAGCAACCTCTGTGAAATGGGACTCGAATTCTCTATTCAAACAGCTTGGAGACATAGGGTGCAGCAGAGTGGTCCCTAGAAGTCCTTCACCCACATCTTCAGTACTGATGGTGATTAAGATCATGCCAGGAGAAATGCGATGCTTTCGTTAACTTGGCTCAAACAGGAAGTGACCTTGAGCTGTGTTGCATAATCTTGCTGAAAATGTGTACACGTGAACAAAAAGGGATATTGTGGCTATTTCAGAAAGATTCTTGAATTATGCATGGAGTGGGAAACTAGCTTTGCATGAAACTGGGGCATGACCCTTATTTACTTTTCATGTTTTGTCCTGAAAAAATAGGTAAGCTCAAAAAACAGAAGTCTCTTAAAACCTAGAAATCCTTTGTCAGAGGTACTATATAATACAGTGGTGCCTTGCAAGACGAAAAGAATCCGTTCTGTGATTCTCTTCGTCTAGCGGTTTTTTTCGTCTTGCGAAGCAAGCCCATTGACGGATTAGCGGATTAGCGCTATTAGCGGCTTTTAGTGGCTTTTAGCGGCTTATCGGATCAGCTGATAAGTGGCTTAGCGGCTTAGAAAAAGGGGGGGAGGGAAAAAAAACCCCGCAGGAACTCGCAAGACATTTTCGTCTTGCGAAGCAAGCCCATAGGAGATTCATTTTGCGAAGCACCTCCAAAACGGAAAACTCTTTCGTCTAGCAAGTTTTCCGTCTTGCGAGGCATTCGTCTTGTGGGGCACCACTGTATTCACCCAGGCTAAACATGTGGTTTTCTGGGACTGGCTGTGCTTAAACAGGGCAGCAGACAGGCTGCTGAATACCTCCTGATTTTTCATGAAAGGAAGCTTTGGATAAACTATATTGAGCCTTTTGAGCCAATTCTCTCTACCCCTCTCTCCCTCCCCCGCTCCCCCTCTCTATTTTCTCAATCTTCCTCCCAAAGGAGCCCAGGGTGGCAAACAACCAGTGATAAAACAATAAAAGCATATTAAAACAATCTTTTTAAACAATTCTGAACCAGTAGTAGGTTGAGGACGATGTCAGCTCAAAAGTTGTTGAGAAAAGAAGGTACTCAGGAGCGTACTGGAAAGACAACAGAGACGTTACCTGTCTAATATTTGAGGGGTGTAAATTCCAAATTTAATCGGGGGTCATTAAAAAAAACAAAACACACACACACACACAGAGAGAGAGAGAGAGAGAGAGAGAGAGAGAGAGAGAGAGACTATTCTATCACATTCTGTAACAGCTACATCATAATACTTATCATTCAACTAGTTTAGCTACTCAGCATTATGGAAAACTAGATGTTGGATTTCAAACAAGAACCTAGTCGTATTTCTGTTCATAAAAATAAGACACTCTACAAATGATGTTTTGAGTATTTTAACACACATTTCAGCAGCATCTGCATGCCCTACATTTTTCTGCTTCCATTCCTTATTCACAATGGCTATTTTTGCACTTTGTTTATAAGATTGCTAGGTGATGCACACAGCCGTTGTTTACTGGCTTGTTTGGGAGAACTTTCCATTCCAAAGCAAGAAACAGTTTTTTGCACATTCAGTTTACCCCTAATTGCCTTCAAATTTTGCTTTTCTTTTTTTCCCCCCACAGCCAAAGGTCGCAGCAATTAAATGACCTTACTCAGAAACATTTAGACTGACACATCTAATCACAGGGTAAAAAATACATGCTATTGTTCATACAACCCACCTCTCTCTCTCAGTGAGTCAAGAAGTATTTTGGAGTCGGTGTTCAAAAAAGAAAGAATAAAGTTCTTGTCAGCTTATTCATTTGCTCCTACCATTTTTTCCTTTTCCAATTCAGTGGTGAAGACCACTTAGTGATTAAAGCCAGGTATTTATTTTGGTTCTAAATTTAGAACATTTTGAGACATTCTAAACTAGAGGTGACAAAAATCTGGTGATCAGTTTCATGCCATCATTTGTATTTTTAAGATTTGATTACAAAATTGTTGGTTGAAGTATTTCCCAATGTGGAAGGTAGAAATGGGCAGCACTCTTCTCTTCTGTAATTTATTTAAAATCAGACCTTCAAATTGTGTGTGTGTGTGTTTTTCTAGCCAACATTTCTATCACAAGACTGTCAAGTGGCAATAGTTAATGCAATGCTTAACTCTTGCCAAAAGGAATCAGCTGTGTTTATCTAGTGGGAGACGCCATAAAATATGATCATTTAAATTTTAATTAAAGGTTACCAGGAGCTATACTTAAATGACATCAATCCTTTCATTTGAATTTTAAAAGCTGGATTTTAAGTATCGGTATATAGATAATGATGTCTACTTGGTGTTCTTGGGAAGGCACACACATAAACAATATCTTGATAGTTGTATACAGTTCAGAGGAACATATTTTTTAAAGTGATGGCTCAACATTTCATGAAGGAACTATCCACAATTGGGTTGTTACACCCTCTTAATCTTTGGATTAATCATTTTAGCTCAACTTCTGGTTTGTATGTCAACTCCGACTATTGTCTCAGACCCGACAATTCTACTTTTTTCAGTTCTGCCTGCACTGACATTCGTTGAAGCGAGAAGCCAGGGCAGGCTGAAGGAGCATCAGCTTCTCATTCTCTATGACCTCTACTTAAATTTAAAGAATTTAAGAGTTTTCCATTCTAAGGTCTCTGACTGCAAAAGTATGTGCATGCTTTGTGCTGCTTTGAATTTTCTTACTAAAATGAACCCACCAACACACATGCAAGATGTTCAGTTATGAAGCTTGACCACTAGGTGTCTCTAAGCAGAGTTCAAAATAACAATCAGTTGTGGGTTTGAGGTCACACAGAAAGATGTGAATTGTCTCGAAGAGCCTAGAAGTATTCATAGATAGGGCTAAAAGCTCTTGGCAGCCCCTCCCCTTTATTCATCCAAGCTAGCCCGGTTCTTTTGCTTGTTGAGCCCCCTGATGGGACCTCCTTTGCTCTTCTCAGGGCCTCTCACTTGTGAAAACTCCTCAACTACAACACTGTTTACTATTCTTGGACATTATACTGCCAGGATTAAGGTTGCCTGGAGACTGGATAAAATAGCCAATTTCTGCACTCTGCAGGCCTCTCCTTGATACCCGGCAACTCGAGGCTTTGATAAAACAGATCAGAAAAAAGATCCCATTCTGTAGCACAGTGGTATATCAAGTCCAAACACTGTGGAGAGGTAAAGCAGCTCACCAGAACTGGAAGGCCCCTGCTGACACAGCCTGCCTTCCCCTTCTCCATCATCTTTCCATCTCGTGCAGATATTCTCTCTCTCTCTCTCTCTCTCTCTCTCTCTCTCTCTCACACACACACACACACACACACACACACACACACCCACACACCCCTCTTTGATTATTGGAACTTATTGTAACGAGGTCACATCCACACATACATTTAAAGCACATGGCTTTCCCAAAGAGTCCTAGCAATGGCAGTTTATTCCTCGTAGAGCTACAATTCCTAGCAATCTTAACAAACGACAAGTCACGAGATTCTCTGGGGGAAGTCCATACCCTCCAAGTGTCCCGGTTTTCCAGGGAATTATCAGTCCTGGAATTACAAAAGCTTCCTGGCTTCTGATTTGATCCTGGAATGTCCCTATTTCCCTGCTGAGCTCAGGGAGGAGTATGAGCCAGGGCTTGTTCCAAGTGATGGCGGTGGCTGTGCCTGCATGGGGACATCCCATTACCTCTCCATGGTTGCTGCTGCTGGTCTCCTCCCTCCTAGTACGGCCTCCTCTGATCTAGTGCCCTCCAGACTTTGTGGATCATTATTATTATATTATGGGATAATGAGCACTACAACTCCCACCATCCCTGAAAATTTGGCCAGGTGACTTGGGGGTGATGGGAGTGGTGGTTCAGAACATCTGGGGGGCAACAGGTTGAGAAAGGCTACCCTAATGGATGTTACAACGATTTCAGGCCTTCCTGAAAAGATGTGTGTTTGGGAGATTGAATGGCAGGCAAGGACAGTGCTTTGGGAAACTAACAGCAAGGGTGGGAATTGTTGGGATATTCCGTTCCACCTTAAGAACAGATATGTGGAATTGTTGTATGTCACATGTCTGTTTACACTCCAGCACAGCTTGCTGGGAACTTCCGTTTGTGTATAGCTTTTGCTGTCTTGCTTTGGACACGGAGGAGTTCAGACATGTTGTCTTGATGTATGCTGAATAAACTGCTTGTAAATATGCTCACACAACTTCTCCTGCCACTTCTGTTGCATAGCGTTTACTCTGCTGAGTAGCATGCCCCAGATTCTGAAGCTCGGGTCGCAGATGCTGCATCAAGGACTGGCGATCGCCCGGCACACTGGCCGGTGGGCTGGAGCCAGCTGGGGGCCTGCCAATTGCCCCCGTTTCCTTGGTTGCATGCCAACAGGAATGAAGCCAGGATTCCACCCCCACTCCCAGTTTGTGATCATAAATCCCACCAAAAATGTTAATATACAGCAACACAAGTTGAAGTCTGATGCCCGGTGAGAGGAGACATTCTTTGCAAACACTTTTAACTTCTGCCTTGTTTCTAGTTAAGCCTGGCTCTTATGGGTGTGGCCCCTGAAGTGTGGTGCAAAAGACCTGAAATTTGCACTTCAGTGGCTCAAGCAAAACTAGGATTCATCTGGAAGTTTTATTTTCAGACTTATTTGTTTCCAACCCCGTTATGCTATTATCTCTGTAGTACAATAGCCAGTGTGCCTGGCTGTTAACCAGTAATATGGTGGTTTGAGCCTACCCAGGGATGTCTTGTGGGCAGGATTCCTGTATTGCAGAGGGTTGGGCTAGATGACCCTCGGAGTCCCTTCCAACTCTACAATTCTGTGATTCTAAGGAAGGGGGATTCTGTCAATCACAGTTTTTCTCAGTTTCTCATTTTTCCAGTCTTCTGTTTAGTTTAGTTTTCCACATTTCCATAGCAGTTTGAATACAGTTGGACGCTATTTTGACTCAAGATAGCAGACTGAACTTTTCAAAACTGTATTGATTTTGGTTCCCAGCCACCCACCCAATATCCAAGCAATGCCAGGCAAGAAGCTGCTAGTACGTGAGTGACTAAATAAGTAAATAAGAGACCATTCACCATGGACTTACAGACATCTGCTTTCTCTTCCACCTCTACTTAGCCTGCCCCAAGGTAGGTTTGAACATAAGGCAGGAAAAGGGGGATGCAATGGGGACAGCAAAGGGAAATATTCAAGTTCTTTTTTAGAAGCTTGTATAGTGTAGTGACCAATGGTATATACTGGGAAGCCCTTGGTTCAAATTTCATCTCAGTCATAAACTCATCAGGCACACCGCTGGGTTGTGTCCAGTGTTAGATCTATTGTAGACAGGGACGCGGGTAGTGCTGTGGGTTAAACCACAGAGCCTAGGACTTGCCGATCAGAAGGTTGGTGGTTCGAATTCCTGTGACGGGGTGAGCTCCCGTTGCTCGGTCCCTGTTCCTGCCAACTTAGCAGTTCGAAAGCACATCAAAGTGCAAGTAGATAAATAGGTACCGCTCCGGCAGGAAGGTAAACGGTGTTTCCGTGTGCTGCTCTGGATCGCCAGAAGCGGCTTAGTCATGCTAGCCACGTGACCTGGAAGCTGTACGCCGGCTCCCTCTGCCAATAAAGCGAGATGAGCACCGCAACCCCAGAGTCGGCCTTGACTGGATCTAATGGTCAGGGGTCCCTTTACCTTTACCTTTACCTAGACCCTCTGACATTACTGGAGATAGCTAACTTAGGTCCATTAATTTCAATATGTCTTCTCTGAGAATACCTTTGTTGAATATGTAGTTGCACCTTGGTACTTGAACAGCTTGGCTCCCAAACAAACTGGCTCCCAAATGCCACAAACCCGGAAGTAAGTGTTCCAGTTTGCGAACATTTTTTGGAAGCCGAACTTCTGACACAGCTTCCGCTTGAGTTCAGGAAGCTCCTGCAGCCAACTGGAAGCCACATCTTGGTTTCTGAATGGTTTTGGGAGTCAAACGGACTCCGGGAATGGATTAAGTTAGAGAACCAACCCTCATATCTTTCAGCCACACAGCAGACAACATCTGCAGCTAGAAACACTAAATTGCAAATGAACTTTCCGTTCTTTTATTTAATTTAGGTGGGAATCACTGGGTTTTTAAAAGATTTTTTTAATAATAACATAAGAAATGGATGGAAGTGGAGAGATAGTCTAAAAATATATAGAGGTGAATGCCAGTTTTGATGATTTTGGATCCTATTTCATCACAAGATGGAGCTACCAGAGACCCAGATAAGGTTTCAGCTCTCCTTAACTGGCCTGAACTGCCTACTTGAAATGAGCTTAAAAAGAATAACTGTTCTGGAATTTTTTGATTATGCCCAGGGACTTGCAAAGAACTCTGCTAGCTCGGTGAAGCCCCTTTATGATCTCATGAGAAGAGACCAAGTGAAGAAGGCCAAAAAGAGGTATTCTGCTGAGAAGGATCTTCTCCACCAGATTAATGTGATCATTTAGAACACTTCTGGTCTATGCGGAGTGAAAATTGCGAGAGGCTGTTGGAAAAGATGGTTAATAACAGGACTCAGTAGTGCCAGGACATTTTCACACGTGAGGCACGTAATCCCAGAAGGGTAGCCGTGTTAGTCTGTTATGGCAACAGCATAAAAATAAAACATATTTAAAAACTGGTTAGATAGTGCCTCTCCTTTTTGTTCTTGATGAGGCTTAACATGATTAGGCTTGCTTCAATTGCTTTGCAAAACAAGCATAAGACCCACACTGGCAAAAAGATCACTTACATTGCCTGAGTTTCTACATTAACAAAGCTCAAGCATCTGCATAAAGAGGTCCAGGTGTGCTGAATGGCAATTTAACAACTTGGCCACTTGGCTGTCCTGGATGGGGCTGCACCCTCCCTGAAGTATGGGGCTGCTTCTAGATCCAGCTTTCGTCACTGAAGGCTCAGGGAGCCTTTCGGTGGCGAGAAACATCTTTTGCCAGCTTTGGCTGGTACAACAGCTGTGGCCATTCATGGACCAGGAGAGCTTAACCACAGATGTCCAGGCACTGTGGATGTCATGACTGGACTACTGCAGTGCACTGTCTGTGGGGCTTCCCTTGCACTTGATCCAGAAATGGCAGTTACTACAGAATACTGCAGCACAATTGCTAAGAGGACTGAGATTGCATCAGTATATTACACCCTTGCTGAAAGATCTGCAGTGGCTGCCACTGCACTGGACCAGTGTTTTCCTTTTTCTTTTTCTGGAGGCACTCAAGGGTACGCAGTACCAGCACCTTTTGTCATAGAAGAAAAGCACTGGCACTTACTTTAACAACTTCATGGTGAGTACTGGCACCTTTCTTTTTTTTAGAAGAAAAGCACTGCACTGGACCAAATTCAAGCTGCTACTATTAATATATAAGCTCCTGTCAGCTTGGGACCAGTTTACTTGTGGGATTGCCTTATCCTGTATATGTCCATTTCATTCTGCACTTTTACAAGTGCCACACAATGCCAATCCCATACTTTTAACTACTGATTTTATTTATGCCTTATTTATGCTAGGTCAATTTGTTTTTAACTTCTGATATTTACTGATACTTTTAAAGTATATTTTATGTTCTGTGTAAGCCACTGAGAGGTTTTGACAATTAAGTAGTGTGTGTACACACACACACACACACACACACACACACACACACACATATATATAGGCACCTCTAGTCCTTGTTGAGCCAGGCAAGATGGCTGGCAGGCCTCTTCTGTAGGGAGTAGGCAAGGAAAAGCAATGAGGAGCTCTTAGAGGTAACTAAGATACAGCCCCGTCCATCCAAATTCACTATCAAAATTAGACAGCCAAATAGCCCAGCTTGTTTCTTCCTCTGTTTACACCTGCATATCAAGGTGAGAAGCCTTTCTCAGCCTGAGGGCCACATTCTATTCTGGGCAAAATTGCAAGGGCTGCTGTGGGGCCAGTCAGAGGCCAAAATGTGGGTAGGGCGATGGATGTGATTGTCTTTTGTGTGCAGTAGGCTGCATTCTAGCCACACAAAAGTCAAGAGTTTTACACAAACACTTCCACCCAGTCCTAACAAGAGGCATTATCACAGTTCAAGGATTCCAGCCAAGCAAAAGTACCTGAAGAGGGTGCAGATGAGGGCTGGTGAGAGCTTTGGCCTGAGGAGGAGGCCTGGCCTGGCCAAAGTCCTGATGGTTCAACAGGGAGGATACGTTTGGCCCCTGGACCTCAGGTTCCCCATTGCTGCTGCATCTGAACAAATGACACAATACAGTGTATGGTTTAAACAAATGCTTGTTGTGCCCCTGGACCCCAATACTGTCAGAGTATTCTAAGTATGGGTGCTCCACACAATATAGATTTCAGGAAGCTGAGGTAATATTTCAGCTGTTCAATTGCAGTAATTTGAAATGTATTGTTCTAAGTAAAGACTGACAAGTAGCCCTTGAGGCGGAATCTGGAAAGTGAGCTCAGAGTTTCAGTCAAAACTTGGAATTTGCTTGTTAAATTCCTGGTAGATCAGGGGTGCAGTATCTTTCTTTAGATTACTATTTGAACTAATGAAAATGATGCCTCATTACTCACAGAACCAAACACAGGAAAACCATTAGGATTCCTTTCTCCTCATCTCCTTATTGTTTTATCTGTACAGTTATGAACTCATTTTTTCTCTGCAGTTCTAACACTGACAAATAACATCATATTGCCTCCAAGCCACACAAAAACCAGACTGGGGAACCTGTGGTCATCTGGATAGTGATGGACTACAGCTCCCTTTATCCCTGACCATTGGCTGTACTGTCTTGGTCTGTTGGGAAATGGCGTCCAAGGACAGCTGGAGGGCCACAGGCCTCTCTTCACTTTGTCTCTCGTATTAAAATACATGCATGCATTGAAGCTCGTCACTGGGTCAGAAACAGCCCCACATTCAGACATGAGGACATTTCAGTTAATGTATTGGTTCTGATTCAGCTGAATTTAGTCACCACTAATTTGGTTCATTGGACTTATAGTGCTATGCTATATATATATCTACTCAGCTGGGATGGGGGTGGAGAACTCAATTTGCTTCACATTTAAAGGTTAACCTACCTAATTCACACTTTCCATAGCAATTTACTAACTGAAACACAACCACCCCTGAAAATCAAGAGTTTTTCGAGGCAGTTCTCTAGCCAAATAGTGTGCGTTCTCGCAAGCTGGGGCAGGTGGGAGTCCAACAGCATATGGAGGGCCTCAGGTTACCTACTCCAGACACAATGGCTGTGCGACTCTTACCTTTTTAGAGAAGACTACATTCCAGCTGTGCAAACCCTACATTCCAGAGGTTTCTGCACATCCCTCTCTCCACCTAGGCAAGCAAGAGGCATTATTAGAGATGCATTCCTTCCAACAAAAGCTCACAAGAATGTCCAGAACAGGGCCTGCCAGGGAGGGGCATAGCCTAGGGAGAACCCGAAGGGCTGCGCAAAGGCCTTGTGGATGCATACCCCTGGCTTAGCATATCAAAAGATCCAGTGCCTAGTTTTCATTCCACATGGGAAAATGGGGCAGGTGGTAGTTCAAGAGGCGCTATCAGAGCTGAAGGGCACATTCCAGCCAGGCAAAAACACTCCAAGAAGCTGCAAGGCAGAGCCAGTATGGGGTATGGTTTGAGGGGAGAGACTTGTGGGCCAGCTAGAGATGTCTCATGGGCCTTCCACTCAAAGGAGGTGGGGAATCAATGGACAAATCCCTTAAGAAAAACTAATAATGCCATGCTACTCCTAAATCAGACTGTGACAACATATTTCCACTCTCTTTCAATTTTAATTTTGTGCTAATGACACATCTCAGTAATTTCTTTATTAGTTCATTTGAATATCTTTGTGGCACCATTAAGGATTAAATGGCTTTCTTCTCTATCCTGCAGGATTCGTACTCGGCATATTTTTCACCGCGTACCATATAAGGAGTTTTATAACAGCTGCAGCAGAAGCGACATGAATCAAATTGTAGGTAATGTGCATGTTCGTTTGCTTTGTGTAGCCTGCGGTTTCTATGGCTACTGCACATCTGCTTAATGCAGTTTGCCATGCATTTTTGGGTAGCTGTCTCAGACCAGATATTTAAAGCACACCGTGCCCATTTGACTAAGTGCAGCAACCTTACCTGACAATAAAAGTAGCATGAGGATTGTTCCAAGATGTACTTTCTAGAAAGCTCATGTTGAATATTCCAAATGCTACTTCTGAGCCACGAGACAAATCCCAGAGTTCCTCTCTCGTCTTCTGTTGTTGAGAGACTGAAGCTGATTCCATACTAGGGTTCTTCAGCACTGCTGAAGCATTTTTCTTCCACAATCAGCTGGAAAGTGAAATTGCAATAGTGTTCTGCAAGGCACACAATACAACAATTTATTCCCCTGCAAGAATCCTAGCAATGCCCCCCATCCCGGCCAAGATCTGTCATTCCTGTTCAGCAAAGGCCTAGCAGCTTCTCCCAGAAGGCAGTGCTTTCATTGGTTGTTCAATTCTTCCTCATCCTCATCCCCACCAATAGCTGTGGAATTAGTTCTTTCATAGCAGCTTCCTGTTTCAATTGGTCCTTTAGTTGTTCCCTCCTTTCTTGCCCACACTGCTGGTCTCTCCCTAAGCAGTACCTGGCCACAACTTATTCTTTGCTATTTGCATTTTAAGCAATCTGTTTAATTATTTTGCACGAAAGAAGAGAAGCCTATATAGAATGTCTTTCAGAGAAAGAGTGTGTGTGTGTGTGTGTGTGTGTGTGTGTGTGTGTTTTAAAAAAGAATAAATATCCTTTGGGGGGAAAATTGATACATATACTATCAATTAATTACTGCTACTGTAGCTGTTCTTGCTGGGAAGGTGAGGGGCTGCCCAGGCAACAGATTACTTAAGATGGGTTTTAAATGTTATGCTACTAGTGTAGTTTTTCAAGTAGAAAATTAAGAGATGGGTTTATTCGTTTTAATTGGCGCAGCTAATTGAACTAATCCTTTCTTTTTTTAAAGGGATTTTAAAAAGAAAAGCAATTTATCGTGATCCAACAATTACAATGCAACAAACATATATACAAAGCAAGGGAGGTTGTTGTGAGTTAGACCACAATCTCTCAGGGTTTGCCTGTGCCCTTGCCACCGGTCTTGACTCCTGAGCCAGTGTGCAGTCATGTCAAGAAGGGAAAGGAAAAGCCAAGCGGCTTAGTCATGCTGGCCACATGACCCCGAAGCTGTACGCCGGCTCCCTTGGCCAATAAAGCGAGATGAGCGCCGCAACCCCAGAGTCAGTCATGACTGGACCTAATGGTCAGAGGTCCCTTTACCTTTACCTTTTGAACCACCCAGAGGGCTTTATTGGTTGGGCAAACAATAGATGTTCAAAATAAATGAAATCACATGCAGAAAAGTCAAGCCATAGCCTTTCTTCAGGAGACTACAGTTTATACAAAGAGTCAGCAGCAGCAGCAAAAGGATTTCCACAGGGCTCATCAATCTGAGATCTCCTGGTTAGCCAATGGAAAGCCCTGTGAGATCTAGTGGAGATAAACTTTTACAAGAGGCAGATTGCGGTCAATTTTTCATTGACTCTACGCTACTTTTATATCGCAACAAGAGATCACATGTGTTTTATTTTAAAAATTATTTGTGATGCAGTTCTGGAGAAGCAAATTTGTTCATGTGTGAGCAGTAAACTTTGATCTGCCAACAAAACACAAGAAAGAAATTGCTTTCTTGCTCCTTGCAATTTTTCAAAACTCTCCGATATCTCTCGGTGCTTGCTGCTTTGCCACTGAGGATTTATAAAATTTTGTTTAATGTTTTCTTTCTAATGAAATTCACTGCTGGTTAATGACTTGCCTTGTTCATAATGTGCATGCATTCCTCTGGCTCTGATGTTATATGTTCTAACATTCTCTAGTGTCTCTCTTGAGCATTTTGTAAATTCTGCAAAGCACACAGAAAAGATGAACCTGTTAGGGAGTTTTGCTCCTTTGCCTTAGAAACATTAAACCAAGTAAAATATAGGATGCAATCCTAACCCCACTTACCTGGGAGTAGAGATGAGGGAGAATTACAAATCAGTTCACATGTAAAAGTGAACTTACCAAATTCACACTTTTTAAAGCAGTGTGTTAACTGAAACACAGTCAACTTTCAAAATTTGAATATCTCTGAATGTTACAGTGCTGTTATCCAACTGAGTAATGTGTCAAAAATGCATGTACAGGGGTAAATCATGCTTATAAATGCATATATTAGTGAAAAAGACATACAAAAATGTGCTATATTAGGGGAAATTGCTTTGCCAAAAAATGTGAACTATAGGAAAAAATATATACAAAAATGTGCATATTAGGAGAAGTTAGCACTAAAATCCTGGTGATTTTCATGACACCTGAACTTCAGAGTGGGAAAATGAGAGAAACAAAAATTGACATATTCACCCATCTCTGCCTGGGAATAAGTCCCACTGATTTCAACAGGACAGAATAGATGGGGGTTAGGATTTCCCTGTTCCTCCTGTACAGCAGATGCAGATTCAGATGAGTGTGTATATCTGTAAATAGGAATCTTTTCAAACCAAGGGCCCACTTGCAGTTGGAAACTTAAGAAGCTATCTTATACTGATCCACCTGGTCCATCTAGCTCAGTCCATCTACACTTACTGACAGCAGCTCTCCGTCTCCCAGCCACCCTGGGAATCTGCATTGAAAGTGCTCTGCATTTAAAGCAGACACTCTGCCACTGAGCTGTGGCCACTTCCTGATATTCTGCTACTATATTAAGGGCAGGACTTCAGGCAGGAGTACTGCAAAGGTAAGTGATTTTTATGTGACTGTTAAAATCTCCTTCTTCTTCTTCCAAAAGTACATCCATGCCATGAAATCTTGTGCATGTTTACTCAGAAACACATCCCACGGTGCAAAATTAGGGCTTATTCCTCGGCAACTGTGCATAGGATTGCAGCTGTGACCCTATCAGTCCTTTATTCAATAATAGTCCTTATACCTATGCACTTTGTTCCATTGGCTTCAGTGAGGGCCGTCAGCCTGACAATCACTTTGTCGGAGTGGCAATAACACAGAGAGCAGCATGGTTACAGCAGCATCCTGTAGGAGGCAAATGGCACACGGCCTCCTCACTAGCCTGTGTTTTGATTGTGTCCCTTTGAAAGACCCCCCGGTGCCAAATATTGCCGACATGCTCAGCAAGGCTTAGATGTCTTTAAGACAATGGAGGAGACAAACATAACAAGAATTCTGCATGGAGATGGCTAGCTGGGAATAGACAAACAGTGGTACCTCGGGTTACAGACGCTTCAGGTTACAGACTCCGCTAACCCAGAAAATAGTACCTCGGGTTAAGAACTTTGCTTCACCAGAAGCATTTTTATTTGGTATTATAGGTCAGGACATTAATAGGCAAGATGTTTGAAATGTAATAGGGAAGATAAGAAATGCATACTGAGAGATTAGATTGGAAAATTTTCAGACAGGCTTGATGGAAGTAAAAAAATTGAATAAGATGTGAAAGTATGTTTAATTACTGTTGAAAATGATATGTTTTTAAAAAACTATTAAAAATTATATATATATATATATATATATATATATATATATATATATATATATATATATATATATATATATGCTTTCGTAGATTTTCACGGGTACAGGAATGCAGGTTTTGGTGTTTTCGGGTGTCTTCCCGTGTAAGAGTTGGGGTGTCTAGGCGACGTTTCGACGAGGTCTCACTCGTCATCTTCAGGCTGGTGCTTTCGGCTTCTTGTTACTGGAACAGAGCAGGATCTCAGTGTTTGAGTTCTATATACACACAGTGGTACCTCGCAAGACGAACGCCTCGCAAGACGGAAAACCCGCTAGACGAAAGGGTTTTCCGTTTTGGAGGCGCTTCGCAAGACGAATTTCCCTATGGGCTTGCTTCGCAAGACGACAGCCCATAGGGAAATATCCGGGACAGCGGGGAAGCGCAGCGCGTCTTCCCCACTGTCCTCGGACCTCCTCCGAAGCCGGGCGGTGGGGCGGGAACGCCTCCTCCCGCCGCCGCCGGGCTTCGGAACGATGCTCCGAAGCCGGGTGGCGGGGCGGGAACACCTGCCCCCGCCGCCCGGCTTCGGAGCATCGTTCCGAAGCCGGGCGGCAGGGAGGGAATACCTTCTGAAGGCGGGCGGGGGGCGAAAGTCTTTGTTCCCCCCTGCCTGCCTTCCCGGGAGAGCGGAGAAACACAGCGCGTTTCTCCGCTGTCCCGGAGGGCTTTTGAAGGCAGGCGGGGGGAGCAAAGACTTTCGCCCCCCGCCTGCCTTCAGAAGAGGTCCAGGACCTCTTCTGAAGGCTGGCGGGGGGCGAAAGTCTTTGTCCCCCCTGCCTGCCTTCCCAGGGGCTTTTAAATCGCCCCAGACAGCGGAGAAGTCCTCCGCTGTCCTGGGTCGATTTTAAAATGCCGCCCGCCAGCATTTTAAGATTGCCCAGACAGGGGAGAAGTCCTCCGCTGTCCCGGGGTTTTTTAAAATGCTGGGGGTGGGAAGAAAAGCCCTTGTCCCCCCCCCCCCAGCCTTCAGAAGAGGTCGGGGGACAGACTGTCCCCGGACATGGTCTGAAGGCGGTTTCCCTAGGAACGCATTAATTGATTTTCAATGCATTCCTATGGGAAACCGTGCATCGCAAGACGAAAAACTCGCAAGACGAAGAGACTTGCGGAACGAATTAATTTCGTCTTGCGAGGCACCACTGTGTGTGTGTGTGTGTGTGTGTGTGTGTGTATATATATATATATATTTGCTTTCGTAGATTTTCACGGGTACAGGAATGCAGGTTTTGGTGTCTTCGGGTGTCTTCGGGTGTCTACCCCAACTCTTACACGGGAAGACACCCGAAGACACCAAAACCTGCATATATATATATATATATATATATATATATATATATATATATATGAGAATGAACTTTGCTTCAGGATGAGAACAGAAATTGTGCGGTGGCGGCACAGTGGCAGTGTGAGGCCCCATTAGCTAAAATGGTACCTCAGGTTAAGAACAGTTTCAGGTTAAGAATGGACCTCCAGAACGAAGTAAGGTCTTAACCCGAGGTACCACTGTAGATTTTCTTTCTGCAGCATTTAAGCACCACTGAAGAGTGGGGCCTTGAGAGCACCCCCAGGTTTTTCTTGTTCCAGGCAAAGAAAAACCTAGAAAATCCTTCACATGGGCCTGTTGGTGCTGTCAGCACCAGTTACCTGCTTCAGCCAGTCTGAGGCTGGAAGGACAGGAATGATTCCAGGCAGCTCATTTCACTCTACTTTCAAACAGCTGGTTGTCGCTGTCTGAATGGATAACCTGCCGGAGTCGGGGTTGCTGGCGTGCGTGTATATGAGCATAGAAAGGTGCCTCAGACTACTGTGAGCCAGTGTGGTGTAGTGGTTAGGATGTCCAGCTAGGACCTGGGAGACCAGGGTTCAAATCCTCTTTGGGCCAGTCACTGCCTCCCAGCCTCTTCTACCTCACGGGGTTGTTGTGGGGATCAAATAAGCAGGGAGAGAACCCTGTGTGCCACCTTGAGCTCCTTGGAGAAAAAGGCAGGATGTGAATGAATGAATGATTTTTGGGCCATTTAGCACAGCATTGTCTACATTTATTAGCAATGGCTTTCCAGGATTTCAAGCAAGGATCTTTCCCCCAGAGATGCTGGGGAATGAGTTGCTCTGTGCCTGAGCTGCAGCCCCCGATTCCCCTATTCCCAGGGCTTTTTTCAGCCGGAGCTCAGCTCAGCTCCACTTCTCAGATGGGCACCATTGCCATTCATGGTGAGCTCTGGCACCTCTTTTTCTAGAAAAATAGCACTGCCTATTCCCCTTCATGGAATAGTGTGCTTACAGCCCAGGGCTCTTTGCTGAGATCTCTGAATTGGGGCCCAACTTAGGTAACAAAATCCAAGCTGGCTGTTAACCAGCCTAGATTGCCCCCTCCCTTTTCTTTTCTTTTAAAGGAAAACGAGAAGTGAAATTGATCATGGCAAAATGGACAGGCAGGCATGACTTCCACTGTATACAACACCCTGACGGAATATATGATTGATCATTTTTTTCCATTTTGCTCTGAAGAGCAGCTCATTTGTCATACGCGAGTGGCTCAGCGGCTCCTTTCCAGCCGTTTAGAGCCTTAATGTGGCAATAAGTGTGTCACTCACAGGCTCTCTGTAGTAGGGCTGCTGGCAAGGAGCGCATGAAATGCCCCGTTCCCCGGAGACTGGAGAGGAAGCCTGTTGTTGCATGTAAAAGGCAAAGCTATCCTCCCGCTGAGAAGTGGCTAAATGGCTCCCCAGATCACAGCGGATCACTCCTTGAGATAGGAAACGGCTAGAAAATATTTAACAGCTCTCTCAGATAATGTTTTGTTTTGTTTTGTTTTTTGGCAGGGGGGGCAGTTAATGCACAAATAAGCGAGGTCCTCTTAATTACAGTATACTGGCAAATGTGCTATTTTAGGTTTCGCACATCTCTCTTGAAAGGTAGTCGTTCTAGGGCGAAAGGTGGCAGCCATTGTTGGAAAGCATTTAATAACTAGGTTGTTCACAGACCGTGATGCAGCACAGCTATTCTTCCATCTGCCATTTGAAAAGAAAATACAAACTGTTTCACTCTTGCCATCCTTGACTGTGCTAATATAGGGCAGGTCAACCAAGTAGGGCAGAACTTGCTGGTCGAAGTTTCCATCTTGCATGGTAGTGGTAACTGCAACAGGCTGCCATTATAACTCTTTGGCAGTTGCAGCTCGGAATAGACCCTGCTGTCCCCCTCTTGCGAGGGATAAGAGTCTTTGACAGTGGTACCATCTCAGAAAAATTGGCTGCAGGTTAGCTTCTGGCCACAATTCAAGAAGCTTGAATTATTACCTACAGTATAAAGCCTGCACAGTTTGCTGGTGATGGACCATTCTCCTGCCCATTAAGGATTATGGAAGAGGTTCTACTCTACTTTGTGCTCCTTTTCCCTCTCACAACAACCCTGTGAGGTACGTTAGGGCCTGGCCCTGATAAAGTGACTTTGCCTGAAACTGGTAAAGCTGATGGTTGTCAGGATAAATGCCAAACCTGACCCATTTTTTTTAAAAAATGCTGCCACCACCCCTAAGTTTAGGTCTAAGGGGAAGGCTGTTTCACTCACTAGAGATTCCCAGGAGAGCCCAAAATTGCTCATTGCCTCCAGGAGCCTCAGATAGATGGCAGCCCCACATAGGTTGATGGGTTTGGGCACAGGGTACAGATCAAAACAGGGCACCTCAGTAAGCACATCAGCTTTTCATAAGACAAACACACAATTAAAAGAATTTAATAAGTAGCTAAAACAGACCCTGTGTTGCCCAATGACATAAAACAGATCCCATTAAAACAGGGTATTTCCCCTGGCAGACACTTCACTGAGAAACTGCAGGCACAAATACTCAATCTAATTTACCTGCCCCAATATTTTCCTCTTCCATCCCCATCACACACAGAAACAAACAAATAAACAAACACACACACTTCAAGCAATGGCATCAAAATTCAGTTTCTCCAGGATCAGGCAAAAGAAGAACGAAACTGCAGTCAGAAGATGGCCAGGGGATCTGAGGGTTTATGGCACGTATTTCTGTACCCCCAGCAACTTAGGCCATTGCTACTCCTTGAACGGAACGCGGGTTAAACCACAGAGCCTAGGACTTGCCGATCAGAAGGTCGGTGGTTCAAATCCCCACAATGGGGTGAGCTCCCGTTGCTCAGTCCCTGCTCCTGCCAACCTAGCAGTTCGAAAGCACGTCAAAGTGCAAGTAGATAAATAGGTACCGCTCCGGTGGGAAGGTAAACAGCGTTTCCGCGCACTGCTCTGGTTTGCCAGAAGCAGCTTAGTCATGCTGGCCACATGACCCGGAAGCTGTACGCCGGCTCCCTCGGCCAATAAAGCGAGATGAGCGTCACAACCCCACTGTCGGTCATGACTGGACCTAATGGTCAGGGGTCCCTTTACCTTTACTCCTTGAACCAACAAATCCAAGGCTTCTTAGCTATGACTTTTTTCCAGCCAACTCAAACAGGAGGGGGAAACAGTGGGAAGGAAGGGTCTCCTGCCTCTGCAGCTGACTAGTGTTATATGTATCCCATTTGTGAGCACTGAAAAGAAGAAACTCTTAGGCTGTTGTGAACCAAACACAACACTGTCATGCTTGCAAATCCTGGTGGAAGTCTGAAACCTGTAGATGAAGGTTTATCTAAAAGGGAGATATATCTTCTCTGTTTGCTTTCAGGAAATCATTATTTTTCTTCTTCTATCTGGTTGGTTAATGGTTTTCCATGAATAAGGCTCCTAGCGCAGCTTGTGTAAATGTATAAGGATGATGAAAACAGTGATAGGGGACCTGTGGCTGAACTGCAATCTCCATCAGCCCCGGCAAGCATGACCAATGCCCTGGGATGATGAGAGTTGTAGTTCAGCAACATCCGGAAAGCTATAGGGAATTCTCCACGCCTGGTCTAAAAGAGCCATTCACAGCCATTACCTGCAATTAGAAGAAGAAGAAGAGTTTGGATTTGATATCCCGCCTTTCAGTGCCCTTAAGGAGTCTCAAAACGGCTAACAATCTCCTTTTCCTTCCTCCCCCACAACAAACACTCTGTGAGGTGAGTGGGGCTGAGAGACTTCAGAGAAGTGTGACTGGCCCAAGGTCACCCAGCAGCTGCATGTGGAGGAGCGGAGACGTGAACCCGGTTCCCCAGATTACGAGAGTACCGCTCTTAACCACTACACCACACTGGCTCTGTATAATTAATTACCTGTAAAATTGCCTGTTTTAACCACAGCAGTGGGAAGAACCCCTTAAATTTTCTTTTAACCTTCCTTCTTAGAACCCCTGGAATCTCATACCACTCAGAGTTGGGGTGGTGTGCAACAATACTAATTAATTGCAATTATTATTTCCCCCTTTACTGTACTTTGTTTAGTAACATTCCGATTTTTCCGATGTTTGCGGTGAGGTGTGCCACACTTTCTTACCGCTCAGGATCCACATAAGTTCATGAAGCGCACCAGTTCATGCTTCAATTGTGACTCACAAAGGCTAGCAATTCATCATGGGTTCCTCTGCAGCCCTATTTTTGGTCTGCTTTCAATACACAGCCTGACTGAAAAATCCCAGGGTGTCCTCGCTCAGAGAGCAAAGGGAACGTGCAAGGATCGCCTTGCAAAGGAGCAAATGTGCTCATTAAAAAGGATTTCTGGGAAGCGGGGAAGACGACTTGGGGGGTTGCACTCCTCCTCGCTGTAACCTCAGGCAGCACCAGTGCACCTGAGAATGATGAACATTGGGTCACCAGGGACAGAGAGGGCGAAGTGGAGACAGGCAAAGGAATTGTGGGTTATGTGACTAGCGCACTTGAAGCAGCTCTCCCAAATTTAATTAGTCACAACCAACTGATGTTTTGCAGTCAGGTTCTGTACAGGCTGACAAGAAAATTGTATTTGTGAACATTAATCAAATTAATGTTAATCCTGACTGCACATTACAAAAAAAAAGACTATAAGCTTCTCTCCCCTGCCCCTTATCCCTTTATAATAATTTCTTTCTTTCTTTGTTTCTTTCTTTCTTTCTTTCTTTCTCTCTCTCTCTCTCTCTCTCTCTCTCTCTCTCTCTCTCTCTTTCTTTCCCTGACAAGGTGACCAGATGGAAACAGGGAAGGGCTTCAGTATGCTTATGAAAAAGGGGACTTTGCTTTAGGAAGCCTGTCATCCTGGGATCATGCAGGGGTAATTTTACTTTTAAATAAATAAATAAATTGGAGGGGGGACCTTTTAAAATAAGTTCCTATTCTGCTGAAATGCCTATGTCTAGTGGAGGCTGGTGTCTGTTGGAGCTGATAGGGCAGAAGGCAGGGAGTTCAACGGTAGGTGGCGCCAGAGCCAATAATGGGCAAAACCAACTAATTCTAGGTTTCTCCCCGTCTCCTTCCTACTGAGTTCTGCAAGGGAAACACTGAGTCTAAGGAGGAGGAAGCTGAAAAGCAGTACCATCCCCTAGATTGGCTGTAAGTAAGAAGGGTGGCAATGGGAGCTGGCTGAGGTTGGTGGGGGCTGTGTCCTATTTTGCCCTAATGGACAAGCCTCTACTGTCCTTTTCTGTACAACGTTGCTCTTCTTTTCTGGAGGAGCTCTGTTCTCTCTCACACACATCTGGTCACCCGGTTGCTAACCATTTTACTTGTTCTTAGCTGGCTAATGTGGGAAACAAAGGGGCCTTCAAAATGGCATAATGACCAAAGCCAAGGGCCTTTTTAATATGGGATGAGAAAATGAAGTGTCAGGGTGTGAGTATTGACATTGTTTGATCAATATACGTACCCTTGTATGCCTTTGTCTCCCCTGCAAATTACAATCTCTATGACGAGATCCCAGTGGCAACCGGAAATGTCATCTTGGATGGACGTTTTAGGATAAAAAGCCCTTAGACATGGTAACTGAGAAAATTCTACATGTGATTGGTTACTTGCACTTTGCAATCTCTCCTTTTGTTCGTTATTATTTCTGAATTTTGTATCACTTAGAAAATTTTAATACATAGATGTTTCCCCACACAAATTGGTTGTGTTGCGATTAGCATGGTGTTTTTTTTAAATGGCGCAAAACACACACACACACACACACACACACACACACACACACACTGTTATGTACTGAAGTTCTCACCCTGGGCCAGCAGGGGGATACTGTAGATAGTTTTCACTCAGGTCCACATATGCAAATAGGGGATTGAAAGTGACATGCAGTGATTGGGTAGTTACAGAAAGTTGTTACAGTTGCGTTGTACTGGAGCGCTATATAAGCAGGCTGCCTGGACCCTTCAGTTCAGTTCTGTTCTGGCCTGTGAATAAACAAGAGCTGTTTGAAGAATTGCTGTGTCGTCTGATATGTTCACCCACAACTTAACACACACATTTAAAGCAAAGAAACAAAGCAACCAACGTCTAAATCCCCAGCTCTACAAGTTTTTAAGTGCATTTAAATCTGTCGTGCAGAACAAAGCAATTACTCTCCTTCCCTGATCTTCCTTGACTTGAGTTCACATGATACGTTTCTTACTCCCAGCCAAATGCAGAAGATGAAATGGACTCCCCAGGAACAATTCTTCCAGGGAAAGCTATCAGAGTTTCGTATTGCGTCTGAAGACATTATGTTGTTTCATCAGGAGGCCAAGTCCACGGTGCATGATATCCAGCATGCTGTGTGTTACCTCCCTGCTTTCTCATTTTACTGCCTTCCTCAGTGAAACCTTCTTTATGCTATCTATAAAGTAATGAATGTTAATGAATGCAATTAATACTGTACCAGGAACACACATGCTTGTAGCTATGCTGACTCCTGGCCCCCAATGTTTTCCTGGGGATAATGCGCATTCTTCTGCTAAGTAGGGCTAGCCTTAAGAAGTGTATTATATTTCATTTTGAAAGCTCTCTAATGGGTTTTTAGTTAAAGAACTAAAATTAATACCCCAGTAGGCACATACTTGCTTACAAATGTATTACTATTTGTGCAAGGCTAGAGTTTCTTTTGTACCGAGGTGCTCAGATAAAATACTATTCATGCAGAAGTTGGGAGTTAATCCTCAAGTGTCTTTTCATGGCCCAAGAAACCTCCTTGGGGCTGATACTGCAACTCTTTTTCAAAAGAATGATGCACACGTGCAGGAAATGTGCTCTGAGTCATAGGTTTTTCATCTGTATCAGAATGGAGGCCCTTGCATGTGTTCCTCTCAAACAATTCTCTCTGGACAATCTAAGCAGAAGCTTTGACAAGATCCAGATGGAGTTGCTGTTAAGTCCGCCTTTCATCCCATACCACTGTGTTTGTTGCCGTGTGATCAATCCATCCCTAACCTCTCAATACTTGCACCAGGAGACTTACGCAACACGCTCAGAAGATCTGCTTGAGAAGCAAAGTTCCAACATTGCTGGATTCAAGGAGTAACAGGTTACATTTGTTTATCATATTTTAGCTTTGTCTTTCTAACATGGTGCTCACTGAGGCCTACATGAAACTCTGAAGCAGTCTCCTATCCGGTGACGGCCAGGCCCAGACCTAGAATCAAAGAATTATAGAATTGTTGAGTTGGAAGGGACCCAATGGTCATCTAGTCCAGCCCCCTGCAATGCAGAAAACTCAGCTAAAGCATCTATGACAGATGGCCAGCCTACCTCTGCTTAAAAATCTCCAATGAAGGAAAGTCCGCTACCTCCTGAGGGAGACCGTTCCACTGTCAAACAGCTTTTACTGTCAGAAAGCTTTTCCTGATGTTTAGTTGGAAACTTCTTTCTTGTAACTTGGAGTCAATGGTTCGATTCCTACCCTCCAGAGCAGAAGAAAGCAAGCTAGCTCCATCTTCCACGTGACAACCCTTGAGATAGCTCTCATATCTTCTCTCAGTTTCCTCTTTTCCAAGCTAAACATACACAGTTCCTTCAACTGTTCCTCATAAAGCTTAGTTTCCAGACCCCTGATCATCTTGGTTGCCCTCCTCAGAACACATTCCAGCTTGTCAACATCCGTCTTAAATTGTAGTGCCCAGAATTGGACACAGTGCTTACCAGACATGGTGTCTGTATCAGGAGCCTTCGAACCCTTACAGCAAGAGGGAATCTTTTTCTGCAAAAGACCACATTCCCTCATGTGCAACTTTGGGATGGAACACATAGGAGTGGTGTACATGGCCAGAAGCAAAATGTGGGTGGATGTGACTCTTGCCTTGGCCCTCCTTTACCAGGTTTGCTTTGAGTGGCTACTTTCCATAAACATTTCAATTAACTGAAGACCAAGGCCCATCAAGACCTGTCTCCAGGTTTATGTGATATCACAGATGTTTGACCAATGGCCCGAGAGGACCTGCAGAATGAAAGTTAACAGTTAGCCCCTAAAACGGGATTAGCACATTTACTACAGATGTTGAACAGAGTCAATAAAAGAGTTTCACAAAACGAAGAGATAAAAAACCCCAGTTACTTTAAAACATGCCTGAGGACACACAGAAAATAAACTATGATGTGAAGTAGTTGGTCAGGGAAAGTGAGTTGGGGGTGGGTGGCATTTAGCTGAAGAGGTAAATGAAGATGTTACTAGCTTTTGGAAAAGAAGGGAAGAATGCCAGGAGAAGAAAGAAGTTTGGGTAGCAGTTGGTGGGGCTTTGGAAAAGTTTAAGGCAAGGACTATAACAGAGCAATTGCAAAACTTTGGGGTACCTGAATTTAAAAACTTCTGCTTCTGCAAAAGAGCCTTTGCAGGTGGTTATGACTGTTGAAAGAAGGGGAACCTAAAATTGTGGGCTGGGACAACATACCTACATACATACATACAATAAAATAAAATATATGCTTGTGATCAACTTGAGAAAGTCTCATAGGTTTGAAGGGTGAGGAAGAGATATTTTAATGCTTTGAGTTGGACACTTGTTTAATGAGAAGGCACATGGTTCAACTGTTGGTTGAAGAGTGCCAGAATAAATGCATCCCTCATTAATTTAACATGCAGTAAACTAGATGGATATAGACCTGTCTCACAGAGCAGGAGCCATATGCTAGCAGTACCTTGGGTAATGCTCAGACATATGCAAAGTATTTGCACATGAAACAGTAACACCAGATGGAGGTTTTGTGGCTTCACCAGCAGTCAACTGCAGTCCTTTCTACTCCCTCCCTCCCACAGACTTGCTCTGTTTATCATCTAGCCTGATGAAGAGTTCTGGAGAAATAAAAAATTTGCACACTATTTTGGGGACGTTTCCTTTGGCCTAGTAAATATATTGTCCTAGTATGGAATTTATTTTTTGTTACACAAAAGGATTGCGTGTGTGTAGACAAAACTATTAAAAGATTTCATGCAAGAGTTTATTTAGCAAGATTTAATATACTGCTTCGTCAGAAACAAACAAAAAAACCACTGTTTACATGATAGCTAGCATAAAATGTTAACTACAAATAATGATATAGACTTTAAAAACAGTTGGCAATAAAATGGTCAAAATCCAGATAAAATCAACAGTATTAAAAACAATTATACATAAGATCATAGAATTCACAGGAATCACAACTAAAGAATCCCTGACAGATGGCCAGCCAACCTCTATTTAAAAACCTCCAATGAAGGCGTCTATTGACATCTAGTTGAAGTTGAAGTTAAATCCTTCGAAGACAGAGGTCCTTTGGATGGGTCGAGATGATATGGGGTTGGGGGGCCAACTCCCATCCCTTGCAGGGATGCAATTAGTGCCAGCGCCTTCCTTCAGGAGTTTGGGTGTAATCTTTGACGCCTCCCTTTCTATGGAGGTGCAGGTAACAGCTATAACAAAAGCTGTTATAACAAAGGCAGCATTTTTTCATCTCCACCAAGCTAAGCAGTTGGTCCCTTACCAATGTTGCCCTGACCTTGCCACTGTGATCCACGCGACGGTCACCTCCAGGCTTGATTATTGTAACTCACTCTACGTGGGGCTGCACTTGAAACTGACCCAGAAACCCAAGCAGGTGCAGAATGCCGTGGCGAGACTCCTTACGGGGTCCTCGCCGCAGGATCACATTCACCCAGTGCTCTACCAGCTTCACTGGCTTACAGGTTGCCTAAATCAAAAAAGTGTTTAGAGTTCTTTTTACACTAATAGCATCCATATCAAAGACACAGTAATATTATGAAAAGAAAAGGTAAAAAAGGGAGAGAGAGAGAGAGAGAGAGAGAGAGAGAGAGAGAGAGAAACACAGAAACATGAACACACACACAGTAGTGATGACCATAGATTTAAAACACATTTAATGCACATGGTTTTCCCCATGTGCATACATCCTGAGAAATGTGGTTTGGAGGAAGTAATGTTCTTCAAATGTACATTAAATGTGCCTTTATTGTATTGTGTGGAGGAAACTACACAGACACACAGACACACATACACAGACTGCCAAAGGTTGCCAGCAGCTGCCTGAAGTGAATCTGCAGACATTTGCGCTTTATTTTTCCCCATGGAGAGGATAGGAGAATAAAGGGTAAGGGCACAAAGATTGATATTGATATTTCCGAGTGAGCTATATTAAATAACTAATTGGGCAATTGCTGAAGCTTGAGTAAAAAGAAAACCCCAGAGAATATAATAAACCGACATCTTCCATAATAAATTGTTCCATCCTTAACCTTTCCAGTTCATTCTCTAGTGATTGAAAATTGTCCAAAGACTTTGCTTTTCTTCATTAGAAACACACACAACCTTTAAAAAAATAAAATTCCTTTACCTTCCTTCTGCTCATTTGTATATATAAATAAATGTTTTTTATTCAAAGTTTTTCCATAAGTAACAAAAGTACGTTCATCAAATAGCTGCTCTGATGAATCAGTCAACTAAGGGCATATCCAGACTTCCACTTGTGTCCCCCCTCCCCCCGCATCTTTACTGCTGAATTGGGGTTGCAATATTTTAAGTAAAAATCAGGACACACAAATTTGTTGAGCTTTTTTAAAATACAACCCCCCCCCCAAAAAAAACCCCAAACTTTTTCAATTTACTTGCCTAAGATCCAGGACAAAGTACTGCCTTTTGGAAATTTTCCCCCAGACATCAATTCTGCCTGATGTAAGGGTCAACTGGGTTTTCTGTCGATTGGTGTTTGCAAGTTTTCCCTGGGGGAAGCGGCAGAGCAAATAGAAAGGTGCTCCAGTGGCGTAGCGTGGGTTGTCAGCACCCGGGGCAAGGCAAGTAATTTGCGCCCCCTAACCCGTGGATTTGCGCCCCCTAACCCTAACCCCCAGGTGTTGTGCCCTGTGCAGCCGCCCCCCCTGCACCCCCCACGCTACGCCACTGAGGTGCTCAGACCCATGTTTTCTAGGAATGGGGCAAGCAGAGATGTAGCCCCACATTTTGATGTTTTCAGGATAGTGCTGTTAATTCTTTTAAAAAATAAAAAAGTAATAGCAGAATATCCAGTCCATATGTGGAGCCACACTGGGAGCCAGTGTGGTGTAGTGGTTAAGAGCGGTAGTCTCGTAATTTGGGTAACCGGGTTCGCGTCTCCGCTCCTCCACATGCAGCTGCTGGGTGACCTTGGGCCAGTCACACTTCTGTGAAGTCTCTCAGCCCCACTCACCTCACAGAGTGTTTGTTGTGGGGGAGGAAGGGAAAGGAGAATGTTAGCCGCTTTGAGACTCCTTAAGGGGAGTGAAAGGCGGGATATCAAAACCAAACTCTTCTTCTTCTTCTTCTGTGTAATGAACATAGGCAGCAGATAGCCATATTGCAGTTGCCCCATTCCAGTGACTTAAAACCTCCAGTATGAATGTTCACTCCAATACTGAACAGGGGAATTCAGAGCCTTCAAATAATAAAAAGGTGTGTTATATCATCTATCTATCTATCTATCTATCTATCTATCTATCTATCTATCATCTATCTCAAGGGGTTGTTGTGAGAATGAGACTACACTGGTTTTATTTTTATTATAAAACAACATTAGTAGGGCACTTCATGATAAAGTTATACAAGAGCATCTTGGCTATAGCCGCTTAAACAAGAAAACCAGCAACAACTTCACAAAACAGCATTGGGAATATACATTTGGCCTAAATGTTCACATAATTTTTTAGTGTGTATAATTTATCCCAGCCCAGCAATTTCAGCAATGGATGGGCTACGTGGGTGAGAAAACTGCATTTTCCCAGGCACAAAATAAAATTGATTTGAATGCTAAGAAAAGTGCAGAAATGAACTTTGAGGGAAGGAGTGCACCACATGCATCAAATGAATGGGCCACTGAGTGTTGCCAAGCCACTCCTTGAAAAGGTGTCTACTCAGGAGCAGATGCTGAAAGGGAGGACCAAACACTTCTGAGAGACAATTCTCCCTGTACCAAAACCGTGTTTGCAGTGTGTATGCTGGTATTAGATTGGTGAACACAATGTGTAAAGGAGAGGGGAGGGGAGTGTGAAGAGCAATGGCTCCCTAGCCCTAGTACACTACAAATGTGCCCACCCTGTAACAGGTCAGTTGGCCTTGATACTGTTCCGAGGAAGAACAGCAAACTAGCTCCCTAACAGGCTGGTATTCTTGCACAGAAGTTGTTAAGGAGAAAACAAAGGAACACTTTCCGCACAGGAAAATCACGTCTCTGCTGGATAGATTGCTTAAGAGATATCTTCTGATACAGTATATTTCTATATCTGCTCCTCAAAGCCCAACTAGGATTAGATTTAATACACAGACTCAATCTCTATGTGCTGCAGGCCAAACAAACTAAATAATGATTTGAAATACAATACAAATGAATTTTCTTGTAACTAACCACCCACTGATTGAAATATTAAGAAACATCATGACCGCAAGAGCTTTTGTT
>NC_138127.1:26743313-26808494 GCF_964188305.1 Podarcis bocagei | reverse complement strand
TCAAGCATTAAACATTTAAAAACTTCCCTATACAGGGCTGCCTTTAGAATGTCTCCTAAAGATCGTGAAGTTACTTATATCCTTGCCTCGGGGGTTGCATAATTCCATACCATGTGGGTGTCTCTTGCTTACCAACAGGGAGAGAGGGAGGGGCGAGGGGGTGGGGAGAATTGCATGGTGCAAATGCACCAGTGGGAGCACTGGATTGGATGTGCTATTGCACTTGCACCACAGCAATCTCCTCTCTGGACTTGCCCTTCTCCCCTTGGTCTGTAACGACAACCCACCTGCTCAGAAGTTACTGCAGCAGCTCCAGCTTGTCTCTTGAGCACTGGGTGCCGCTGCAGTAAAATCCATGAGGAAATATCTAGTTCTAAGCATGCTATTCTCTGGCAGATGCATGGAATGTTTAGACTTTCCTCTGTTTGCTTGCAAATTAGTTTTCCTCTTTCTTTCCACTCACTGGACTGAATAGGAAACATTCTCAAATTAAATGCAGGCTTGCTCAAAGGCAGCTATTCCTTGTAGTTTCTGATTTGAAATGGTAATGCATTGTTTTCATGTTTGGAGATTAACTAAAGCTGCAGTGAGAGAGCTGATTTCATAGTTAAATGAGAAAGCACCAAACGATAACCTCTAAAATGAATATTGTTTGAAGCAGACCCATACTATAAATAGTTTCATGTAAAGCAAATGCAATACAATGCTGCGACAAAAGAATGTTGGAAATGTGTGCCAGACAAGTGCACAAGGGCTCGGGATGACTTGTTCAAACGTATTTGTTCATTTTCTACAGCCCTCAAACTGGATGCTGCTAAAGAGATTGGAGCAGAACGCATGACAAATCGCTGATAGCTTCTCGCTATACAAGAATGAACCTGTACGTTTATAATCTTAAACATCTTGCATGGCCTAAGCCAAGTGCTGCCAAGGACCACCATCTCCCATATATTTCTCCTTGTTTTAAAGTGCTCTAGATCACTTTTCAGGAAGCAAACTCTTGTGCTATATGAGGTCAGACCTTCTAGATCCTGGTGTCCTCCAGATGCTTGACCATGCTGACTGGTGCTGACAGCAGTTGTCAGTGAAAGCATTTGGTGGTACCCCGATTGGGGAAAGCTGCTGATGGTGTATTGATCCATTGGTATCTGTATTGGATTTGAGTTGATTTTATGTATTCACTACATGCTATGTTGCTGTTTTAAACGATGTCTCTCCCTCTGTATGTAATGCAATTGTTTTAACAGTTTTTATATATGTAACTGTTTTATATATGCTTTTATTACATTGTAGAAACTTTGAGATACCTCTAGGAAAGCCATTCATCAGTGAAATAAATTGACATCATTTATTACTTACAGTAATATCCTGTTTTTCTTCCATTGTGAAACTCAGGTTCCCCATCCAGTCTCTGTCTAGATCAAGACCTACTTAAGGTCTCAAAGATCCTCTTTTCACCTCAAGAACAGACCTTTCCAAACTTCTGTTTTAGACACAGACACAACTTATTTTCCAAGCTCTGTGTTTAATAGACAGAGTGGGTAGAGAGCCAAAAATACCTAACAGAAGCTAACAGAAGCCCCTTTGTAAATCAATATAGCACTGTTTTCAATCAAGAACTGAGTTGGAAAACTTCTCAATTTTTCTTAAACACACTCCCCGCCCCATCCCTTTCCATATCCAAAGTGATTTCTTGTGCCCATCCTAGGCTTCCCCACTATGAATCACAAATAATATTTACTGGGTATAGCTGAAGACATTCCAAAATAACAAAATACATAAAACAGAATGAAATACATTACACAGTTAGAATAATTATTATCCCCACTAACTTTTCTCTTGCCACTCTAAAAGACCTGCCCCTTAATAAAAAGTTTATCAGATACCCAACTGATCTCTCAACTGGGAGATGTAAATCTTCGAACAAGACTGCCCTTAAGTCCTCATAGATTGGGCAAGTCAGTAGGCACATTACTTCCACATAGGCACATGAGTTCCCAATTGGATCCTTCTCCCCTCTCTTTCTGCCTCTACTCCACCACTTCCCCCTGAAATGATCCATTTAGTCTCCGCTCCACTTCAAATGAAGCTAAGTAATAAATACCTCCTGTAGTCCAGATTCTCCAGTCCACTCCTGTTTCTCAGGACTCCTGTCTTCATCAGTCAGTTTTCTCCTTGCCTCCTCAGACTTGCTTGAGAAGAACAAAAGACCACCCAGGAGTTGGTGCAGGCAACTTGGGTCCCACTGCTGTTCCTCATATGCTCCACTTTCTTCTGTAGCCCCGTATTTCACATCAGATGCCCTCTCCTCATGTAGAGCTCAGTTCTTTTTCTTCCTCTGCACTCCCTTCCACCACTGAACCCTGGAGATGGAAGTTAACTGGGAGAGAGGCGGAGGGAGCAGAGGACAACCCTCTCTCAAGAGTCTATATGCAATAATTTGCAGCCAGTTCCTGCTGGGCTGAATTTGCAGCCCTTATACAGTGGTACCTTGGTTCTCAAATGCCTTGGTACTCAAACACTGAAAACCCAGAAGTATTCTGGTTTTTGAACATTTTTCAGAAGCCGAACATCCGATGTGGCTGTTGGCTATTTTTTCTGGGGCAGCTGCACCAATCAGAAACTGCGCCTTGGTTTTTGAACATTTCAGAAGTCAAATGGACAAGTTTGGCGCTTTTGTTTTTGCTATTTATTTTGTGTTTTTGTTTTTGAGGCTTTTTCGGTTAATTTGTTTTTGTGACTGTGTGATCAGTTCAGCTACTGATTGATTGTGTGACTGCGGAAATGGATAAAAGCCCCCCATCCAAACAATGACTATCATCAGTGCTGGTAAGAATTTTTTTTTTTAATCATCTACAATACTGTCTTATTTATTTTATAGTACAGTACATTGATTATTGCTTTCATTTTATGAATTAACGGTATCGTTAGATAGTAAAATTCATGTTAAACTGCTGTTTCAGGGGTTGTTTTTAAAAGTCTGGAACGGATTAATTTGTTTTGCATTACTTTCTATGGGAAAGCGTGCCTTGGTTTTGGAATGCTTTGGTTTTGAAATGGACTTCTGGAACGGATTAAGTTTGAGAATCAATGTACCACTGTATTTTTAAGGCACTCTTGCCTGCCTGGAGTTTCAAGTCCTCCCTCTGCCACCTGGAGCGTAACAGACAAACCTGGAGACTTCAGATCAGCCTGGGAAACCTGGAAATTGTCCTGTCCCCCTCCTCCCACTGAACACAATGAGAGGGAAATAATTTTCCTGGCTGCAAGGCTGCTATAGTTTTGGGGTACATTGGGAGCATGTCAGGGGGGAAGTGGTGATAGAAAGCTGCATATCTATGACTCCCCCAAAACCCTATTTGGGGCCCCACTGCTGGCCGAACACAGCAAGTAGGACGTCCATTCTTGCAGAGCTTTTTGGTGTTATGCTTGAGGGCCATTTTGTGGTGTGAGTGGTGTCTTGTTAGCAGGCCTCCCTCTCTGCTGATGGAACATCACTAACGTCACTTCCTACGGTCCTTCAGCCAGCCAAATGCTGTATGCAGGCTTGCAGCCTAAGCAATGCAAAGCCATTGGTCTTGCCATGGCCTAGTGATAATCAGCTTGTGACATGGAGGTGAAACCTTTCATTGGTGGAACAGGCTCCCTGCTGAAATAAAAGGTGCTCATCAGTAGTGGCATCCTGCCAGCTTTTGAAGATGTACCTGTTTACACAGGCTTCCCCTTCATCTTGTCACTGGAGTTTCCTGTTTTAAGTGCTCTGTTGTTTTAATATGAATGCTTTATTTCATATTTTAATTAAGGATGTTGTTGTCATTATTGTTTTTATTTGTTACATTTCTATACCACCTTTTATATTCCAAAGATTATGTTTAAAGGGTTTGTTATTTGTGTATATTTTAATTATGAATCCTTCTTTTTAATGCAGAGCACGAAGTTTAGTAACCAAAATTGATCTTGGGATAAGTTTTAAGTAAGGTTCAAACTCATTTATCTGAATTGCTCAGAGGCACATATAAACCATTTCAGTTATTAGAGGCTGGATAAATAGAAAGGCTGTTTATTCGGGGCTGTGACCACAAGAAGAACACACAGTGAATTCAAATAATTCATAGGCTTAATAACGCTTGGATAAGATAATCTATTGTATTATGTATATAGAGACACTATCTTCTGCTCTGCAGATTTTCCAGGTGTGTCTCCCCCCCCCCAAGTCTTGGGTTAACAAGGTTTTGCACTCCAGAGATCTAAGCTAGAACGACATCCCTTAAATATTTTTGGCATTCTGAATGCTTGAAAATATTAATTGTAGGAAATCAAAAGTGCCTGACTTGAAGACAATGTAAAATCTGCAGCTTCATTCAATGCACCCTTCTTGATAATTATTGTACTGTGTTGCAAAAGTCTAGGAACAGCTTTATGATTTGGCCAGAACTCTGAACTCTGGGCAATTTACTGCTAACAAAAGAAGCATTTAGGAAAATTTAACAGGTTCAACCGTATAAAAAGAAGCATAAAATAGCACTTAAAATGTTAATTCAAATTCTTTTCAGATGTCAAATAGCATTCCTCTCTTAGGCTGCAGATTCTTAGTTACCTCAATCATTCCAGCACAGTGTCGGCAGAGCGTCTCTCAAGAAATCAGTGAATAACCTCAGCAAAGATGGCTGACCTTGAGGAAAGCTGCCATTGAACAATATCATCTGAAGGTGAGGTGATATCACAAACCCTTGTGCTACAATAGTGTTTAGATTCTTCTTAATTCCTATCCTGTAATGGACATTTCTGTTGCATCTGAATACGGAGGATGTTCTCAGAAAGGGCAGCCACTGTTTTTAGAAGTCTTTTTTAAAGATAAGTACAGTGGTACCCCGCAAGACGAACGCCTCGCGAGACTAAAAACTTGCAAAACGAAAGGTTTTTTCGTTTTTGAGTTGCCTCGCAAGACGAATTTCCCTATGGGCTTGCTTCGCAAAACGAAGCTTGCCCCCGGGGACAGCGGGTCTTCTCTTTTGAAGCAAGGGGCCGCGGGGAGATAGCGATCTCCCTGCAGCCCCTTGCTGCAAAAGACGTCGGGGGGAAGCGGGGAAGAAGCACTTCGCTTCCCGCTGCCCCCGGACCTCTTCTGAAGCAAGGGGTTGCGGGGAGATAGCGATCTCCCTGCAGCCCCTTGCTGCAAAAGACGTCGGGGGGAAGCGGGGAAGAAGCGCTTCGCTTCCCGTTGCCCCCGGACCGCTTCTGAAGCAAGGGGTTGCGGGGAGATAGCGATCTCCCTGCAGCCCCTTGCTGCAAAAGACCGGGGGAAGCGGGGAAGCGAAGCGCTTCGCTTCCCGCTGCTCCCGGACCTCTTCTGAAGCAAGGGGTTGCGGGGAGATAGCTTCCCGCTGCCCCCGGACCTCTTCTGAAGCAAGGGGTTGCGGGGAGATAGCAATCTCCCTGCAGCCCCTTGCTGCAAAAGACGTCGGGGGGAAGCGGGGAAGAAGCGCTTCGCTTCCCGTTGCCCCCGGACCTCTTCTGAAGCAAGGGGTTGCGGGGAGATAGCGATCTCCCTGCAGCCCCTTGCTGCAAAAGACCGGGGGAAGCGGGGAAGCGAAGCGCTTCGCTTCCCGCTGCTCCCGGACCTCTTCTGAAGCAAGGGGTTGCGGGGAGATAGCGATCTCCCTGCAGCCCCTTGCTGCAAAAGACCGGGGGAAGCGGGGAAGCGAAGCGCTTCGCTTCCCGCTGCCCCCGGACCTCTTCTGAAGCAAGGGGCTGGGGGGAGATAGCGATCTCCCCGCAGCCCCTTGCTGCAAAAGACGTCCGGGGGAAGCGGGGAAGCGAAGCGCTTCGCTTCCCGCTGCTCCCGGACCTCTTCTGAAGCAAGGGGTTGCGGGGAGATAGCGATCTCCCTGCAGCCCCTTGCTGCAAAAGACCGGGGGAAGCGGGGAAGCGAAGTGCTTCGCTTCCCGCTGCTCCCGGACCTCTTCTGAAGCAAGGGGTTGCGGGGAGATAGCGATCTCCCTGCAGCCCCTAGCTGCAAAAGACCGGGGGAAGCGGGGAAGTGAAGCGCTTCGCTTCCCGCTGCTCCCGGACCTCTTCTGAAGCAAGGGGCTGGGGGGAGATAGCGATCTCCCCGCAGCCCCTTGCTGCAAAAGACGTCCGGGGGAAGCGGGGAAGCGAAGCGCTTTGCTTCCCGCTGCCCCCAGGACCTCTTCTGAAGGCTGGCGGGGGGCAAAAGTCTTTGTCCCCCCTGCCTGCCTTCCCAGGGGCTTTTAAATCGCCCCGGACAGCGGAGAAGTCCTCCGCTGTCCGGGGGGATTTTAAAATGCCGCCCGCCAGCATTTTAAGATCGCCTGGACAGCGGAGAAGTCCTCCGCTGTCCCAGGGTTTTTTAAAATGCTGGGGGTGCGAAGAAAAGCCCTTGTCCCCCCCCCCAGCCTTCAGAAGAGGTCCGGGGACAGACTGTCCCCGGACCTGGTCTGAAGGCGGTTTCCCTAGGAACGCATTAATTGATTTTCAATGCATTCCTATGGGAAACCGTGCATCGCAAGACGAAAAAACCGCAAGACGAAGAGACTTGCGAAACGAATTAATTTCGTCTTGCGAGGCACCACTGTAGTCAGTTTCATTTGGCTTGAAGCTTCAGAAGTCCAGAAAGACTTGTTCAATATACACTGGGCCACACAGGGATTATGTCTAAACAAACACACAGAACAGGCGTCGCAGCATATAGTGATTTGCTGTCCATGACTTAGCATAAGAAGCTGTCTTAGTGAATCAGTGATCCATGTAGTTCTGTATTGTCTTAACTAACTGGAATCAACGTTCTAGTGTGTAAGACATGGGATGTTCCTAGCTCTACCTGGAGTTGAACCTGGCAACTTCTGCATGCAAAGCAGACGCTCTGCCATTAAGCGACGGACTTGCATTCCCTCTGGCAGCCACTTTTCGACAGGTGTCCCAATTCAAAGGGAAGTAAAGGCTCTGATCTTTTCTGATTGCATTTTCTGTACAATAGGATTCTGATTTGTGAGTATTTGGCTGTGGGAATTTTTTTAAAAAGGAAAATATTCAGCCCTAGATTAACACCCCACTCCACCCCAGTTAAACTGGTGAGGGCTGGGAGACTCTTGTGTTCGCCAGCAGGTAATGGCTTTTCCCACCTGCCTTACTCCAACCACCAGCCCTAGGAGCCTTCATAATGGACCTGTTTCCAGAGGAACAAGGGGAGAGAGAGACTGTTGGCCATCTGTGTGTGTGTGTGTGTGTGTGTGTGTGTGTGTGTGTGGTGGTTGGTTTCATCTCTGCTGCCCCACCTCCAGCATGAGGAACCTTCAGAAGGGACTTGCTGCCACGGGCATTATGTGTATGTGTATTTTAGAGTAGAGTGAAAGATTATGAATCATGGGGTGCAGAGCAGGGGTGTCAACTTGAATAAAATATTGTGGGTGCCCAGGTAAGCCCCACCCTGCATAATCAATCACAATTGACACAGCGCATGCATACCATTTAAATGGGAATGCCCATCAACTTTGTGTGGGCTTGGCCCCTTCAAATATTTTATTGTGGGGGCCGAAGCCTCCACAGCCCCAAGAGTTGGCTGTGTATGTGTGAAATTAATGGTGCTAAAATTATCTTTTGGTTGCTCTTTCGTTAATGTTATGTATTGAAGTTCTCACCCGGGCTACCAGGAGCATCGTGTAAATAGTTTTCACTCAGGTCCACGTCAGTTACTTTAGGCGGGAAACCCTGGGTTGTTGTTGCTACAGTGTTGACAGCCGGTTGCCTATAAAAGCAGGCCGGCTGAGCTGTTAGTTGTTCAGTTCTGTTCCAGCTTACAAATAAAGAGCTGCTTTGGAGAAATCGCTGCGTCGTCTGCTATGTATACCCACTATCTAACAGTTAATGTTGTTAATATTGTTTTATAGATTATACAGGGCTTTTTTTTCCTATCTGGAACTCTGTTCCAGAATCTCTCAGGTAGGCACCATTGCCATTATAAGAGAACAGGAGAGGCGTTCACGGTGAGTTCTGGCACCTCTTTTTCTAGAAAAATATCACTGAGATTATAAATGCTGTATTGATTTGCTAATCATATACTGTGACTTCTGCTTTGATTGTGACTAGCTTGTTTCTTTAGTTGTTGTTTTGTTAAAAGTGTTTTGTAGACTGTATTTGGTTTACCAATGATTTGTTACTTACCGTATTTTTCGCCCCATAAGACGCACCGGCCCATAAGACGCACCTAGATTTTAGGGGGGGAAATAAAGGAAAAAATTTTTATTTCCCCCCCAGGTGCGCTGCGCTACACCAGGAGCTTGGGGCGTGCGGAGCTCAGCGCGCCCCAAGCTTCTGCGTGCCGGCAAGGTCTCCGCTAGCGTGGGAGAGCCGGGCGCCTCTCCCAGGGCTAGCGGACTCCTGCGCTAATCCAGAAGCTTGGGGCAAGCTGAGCTCAGCGCGCCCCAAGCTTCTAGGTGCGCGCAAGCAGTCCGCTGCCGCCCCAAGCCTCGCGCACCCGGTGGGACCTCCTGCCGGGTGCGCGAGGCTTGCAGACACTCGCCCGAAGCAGGGGGAGCCCTCCAGAGGGCTCCCCGTGCTTCGGGCGACAGGCTGCCACCCCAAGCCTCGCGCACCCGGTGGGACCTCCTGCCGGGCGCGCGAGGCTTGCAGGCATTCGCCCCATAAGACGCACCCCGATTTCCCCTTCATTTTGGGAGGGGAAAAAGTGCGTCTTATGGGGCGAAAAATACGGTATTCTATATGCCTTATGCTGTATTTGTGATGTTCTATTATGTTCTAGCACATTGTTGTTATTTATTGTTTGTAAGCCACTTTAGGATTCATTTAAATAAAAAGTGGCATAGAAATATAATAAATCAAATTAAACTGGCACTGAAGTGATCTGGAGGTTTCAGGAGAATGCAGCCTACTTAGGCCAGTATTCATATTGTTTTACTTCTTGTTTTGTTCTACAGAAAGGAAATTGGTATATTAAAATGTAAATAGCCCACAACTTACCTGTGGGCACTGAGTAGAGATAATTCAATAGAATTAAGCAAGAATCTACAGGACCAGTAGCAATTATCCCTGGGGTTAATGCCATAAAAATATAATGCACACCCCAGTCCTCGGGGGATTACAAGTTCAGATAAATTAGGAGGCTAATTACATGCAGCTAAACAAGGGAACCTGAATTTCAGGCAACTGTAAATTTAGCATTCTGGTATTAAAAATTGTGTTAAATGGGATTTGCTTTTACATAATGGACCCCGTCTAATGAGCCCCTTTACTCAAGCACACAAGCGTGTAAGCACACTGTCAGCAACCTCCCCACACAATTTACGGATTTTTCTTTTAAACCAACAACTTTGAATCTAGCGTGGGGTGGCAACCTTTGTGGAAGATAAGGAAAAGCTGCACTGTCTGGTAAAGATCCCACTCTGTATCTTTCAAGATTGCAGTCAGTCATCCCACTAGTGTGGTGTTTACAGTGTCAAGATGGGGGGGCTAAAGAGGCCCAGGTTCAATCCCCACTAACACATGAACCTCAGGTTGTTGTAGAACGCAGGAGATGGGGGATAAGCATGTTTGCTGCCTTGAGATCCTTGAAAACAGGGGACCTCCTTTCCTTGCTGAGGCTCCCCACGCAATTTGAAACCTTGATTACATAGAGGAGAGCTTTCCTAAGTATATACAAGAGACATCCAACTCCAGACCTTCACCCTCAAATTCTTGGAAGGCTCTAAAGCAGCAGCTCTGAAGACATGCCCTGTGTCCCCACTTCTCATGTGCTCGTTTACATGTTTGTCTACATCAAACACCCAAATAGGACATGCCGGGTTACGAGAGAAGTCCATCATCCTCTTCAGGCAGTTATCCTTAACATGTGAAGGGGGAAGTGTGCAAGGAGCTATGGCAGATGTGTCAGTCCTGCTCCAACATTCCTCCCTGCCCTCCTGTGTTTAGCATGAAGGTGTGATGGGATCTTCTAAGTTCTAAGAGTGTTTGGCTGAACATAGTTGGAAGCCTCTGTGTGATCAGGAAGCTTGCAATACCAGGGTTCCTGATCATGAGGTTTGTAAAGTGGAGCAGCTACCTGCCCTCGCATCTTCAAGCTCAACACCTTAAGAGGGTTTAGGGCCTGACAGAAAAAAGGATCATACGTCACTTGAGGCAGCATGTTTGCACCAGAGATATTAAACAAAAACCACCTAGGCCGCAATTCCATTCTCAGTTTCCTGAGAGGGAGTCCCACTGAACTTGGTAGGTCTTTGTTTTGAATAGACACGTAGTCGATTGTACTGTGGTTTGGACTCTACTGCACTTCTTCATAAAAGGTAAAGCAGTGTAAAAATAAAAGACAACCAAGTCACAGTCAGAAAAAAACACACAATTAGGCTGCAACCATTCAGCCACTTGCAAAATTTACTTCTAAAAATAACTCCAGCAATCTATCTGTAAAAGTTATCAGCAACAACATGCAACAGGCAACAAATATTTTATTTCTATTACTAAAAATACATTTAATTCAAAAGTACAATCCAATGTAACCCATGATGAAGTGGCCCATTCAGGAAAGTGATTATAAATATAGCATTTCTACTTTCTTCCATAACCATCCTCTCACATTTAACAGGTCCACGTCTTAATATTATTACTGCACTTTGCATGTACAAGAGTTTCTCAATGAACATTACTTAAACACTTAGAAACTCTTTTAGGACTATATTGGCATTATCAGTGTCACTTGGTAGTTGCAGCAACTCAGTGTGCATTATCATGCATAGTTTTTAAAGGAGTACAAATGTTTAAAAAGACACACCATTTCACAAGCATGCTAATAAAAAATCCAATCAATCCAATTTCTGCAAAACGTGAAGAGGGCTTTGGGCACAAGCTCCACTGAAACGAACATGAGCTGTGTAAAACTACGTTCATGCAACTCCCATTTCAACTGGCCTTTCTTGTTTGTTCAGTCTTTAACCAACTTCTCAACTGCATTTTTTTAAAATTAAAAAATACACTATTTCTGAAGTATACACTTTAGGTTAGAAAGTTATAGGACTTGACTGGTACATCTGAAAACAGAAGAGACCTGCAAGAGCTGATGAAAGGCCTATTTAGGCCAATTTTCTGTTACCCAGCAACTAGTCACCAGGGTCACCATGCCTATGGGAAGACCACAAGCCAGACATGAGTGCAATCATCATTTCCTGTTGCCCCCTGGTGAGTGAAATTTGGAGGTAGGCAGATTTATCCTCTATTAATATTTTGCCTGTTTTTCAAGCAATACATGTCCAGGTCCAATGAAACTACAGAAAGCTTGGATGGGCAGAATTATGTGCCAGTCGCAACATAAACAGAAGAAAAATAAGGACAATAAAGTTTGCAGTTCAGTGCCCTTAAACATTCATATTAAGAGAGGCAGAAGCCCTACATATACTTACCTGAGAATAAGCCACACTGAACAGTAGTCACCAATATTAGGCTGCACAGGACTTAACTTTATAATTACTTTGGACATATGCCTGGCTCATTAATCTATATAGGAGACTTCATGAATACTCTAAATTAAATGCTCCACTACAGGAGTGACTAACCTATGGTACGCCCAGCTCCTCTCAGCCATGGCCAGCATGACCAACGGTCAGGGATGATGATGATCAAGTGTCTTATCTGTTCTTTACCATAAAGTCTCAGGGCATGTGACTTCAATTTAAAAATACAATTTAAAAATATGTTAAAACAATTTACAAATCAAAATAGGGTAGGCCCTAAAACTATGTATCATGGGCATCAAAAGGCCAAAGTAAAGAGGTGGACTCATGGAAGTGTAGCGTTGAAAGGGACCCTGTGGATCACCCAGTCCAAGCCCCTGCAATACAGGAATATGCCATTGTCTCATAAAGGGGTCAAACATACGACCTTGGCATTCTGAGCACCACACTTTGACCCAACTAACCTACCCAGAACCCAGAACCAATAGATATTGATGGCAGATGTCTTGTTGATCCTCTCCTCAGACAAGGTCCTATTTAGATGACATGTGCAAGAGGAGCAGTTTGCACATGAACATGAAAATGGCCTGCCATAAACCAACTGATGAAGAACAACATCGCAACTTTCAAGGGCTGCTTCAGTTATCTCATCAGGGCAAATTCTTATTAAAAAAAATCTTTAAAACGCCTTTCAAAAGTGCATTATCTAGGCACTTCTGGAAAAGTCCCAGCCCTGCCTTTGCATGGTTGTTTGGGGAAAAGGCTGCATATGATAGTGGCAACAATCACGGAGCCAAGAGGAGTGGTGGAAGCCCTTCTGAAGTATCCCATCAGTGAGCCAATTGAAGCCTTCCCCTTCAAGTAGTGTGACTCACAAGTCTCCACTTGTATTCTTCTCTACTGACTAGTCTTATTTAATGGCAGGTACAGTGCAACTGAAACTATTGAATGAAAAAAAATATCCCGAAAGCATAGTTCTTTTTATTTTGTGCAAAAGCTCAGAGATGTATTGTTACAATTGCATCCATAAAGACATGTATAAAGTTTATCATCCACTCCACAGCAGGTCACACAACAGGTCAATGGTGGTGCTAGGAATCTTGTGTCAATCAAGTAATAATTATTTCAGTTAAGCATGTCGTAATGCTCATTGCTGATAAGGACACTGTCAAGGGCTCCTTTGCAACAGCAAAAACGAGTTCAGTCTTTCTTCTGTAGTATATAAAAAGTAACTTAGAAGCTTGGAACTGAGAATGTTCTCTTACCAGATCTTATTTTCCTTCATCACATGTACAGAGCTGCTGTTGTTGCTTGCAACCCATTCAGATGCTGAAGAAAGACAAAAAGACAGTTAAATTTTGATCCCATTGCTTTGGCTGAGCTTCTTAAATGCCGTGACCCAAGAGGAAATTAAAACAATATGCATAAACATTTAGCAGCGGTCAAGCCAAAAGCTTATCCTGTTCACTAGCAACCAGATTGAGGGTGGGGAATCAAATTCTGAGCTGGAGATTGAAAAAAATTAACAGAGAAGTTTCATATTGCGAGTTTATAATGAAGCCTAGTGCCACAAGGGTTTTATTTCTAAGTAGTAGAAGAGTCGAGGAGCATATGATGAACGGCAGAATCTAAAGGCAGCGTTCCTTTGATCTGAAAGGCTGAAAGATTACTAGAAACCTCTAAGTAGAAGATGTGGGCACAATCGCTGTGTGTAAACATGACTTCTATATGCAGTATCTATTATATATTATATCTATTAGGCAGCTCTAATTTAGAGATCCACTTAGTAATCAGGTGGGTTCAATTACCACCCATATGCTGGAAAGCATATGATCAAAGGCTTGGAATGCAAGTCATTGGCATTGCTCTGGTTACAGAGGAACAAGCCTGGGGAGTAAGTCATAACTCAATAACAAGTTTTGCCTTGTTTTTGGCCAGGGCTTCTAATATAACAGGAGCCACCATTTCCATCAGTCCTCTGCTTTCCGAGACTATTCTGCAGCAGAATACACAAAAGGCAGAGAAAGCAAGGCAGAAGCATAGCTGGCGATGGATGCGGCTGCCTACAGGTTATTGGTGCAGCCAGAGGGACCCATCATTAGAGAGCTCTGTGCCTTTGCATTGCATGGAGTGGGCAATGTACACCAAGTGTGGCAAAAGACATATCAACTTTGTTGACTATAGGATGTCCCGTGAGCTACTGCATCAGCTAAGGAGCTGGTAGGTTCAGATTGCGGCAAAGATTTAATTTGAAGATCCAGATAATGTCTACTAAATGTAAATAATTATTTGGCAAACAGAACAAGTTGCTCAAATGAATTGCATGCTCCAAATGTTACCATAGCTAGGCTGGATTCTAGTTGGCCGCAGATATATTTTTCAACTTTGTAGCACTGTGATTACAGCATCCAGTGCCCATCACATCACTGGCATAAGTGAGCATATAATAAGATCCACAGATTCTGATGCCTTGTAACTTAAGAAGCGCATTGTATTTGACAATTCTAAATTAGCAAATGAACCTGATTTAAGTTCCCCCGTATAGATGAAATGGTATATTTTCCGATCTATTAAAAAAACCCCACAACTCAGTCCCTTGCAGAACTGATGTTATACACCTTATAATCCCTTCTAAGCTCTGCCATCTGTCAAAGAACATTCCCTGTGTCAAAACACACTGAATAGCTACAGCATCAGAAAATACAGGCTCCAGGGGATGGGGGAAGAGACGAATAAATAATTTCAAACTGTACTTTTTTTGCGTGGGAACTACAAATGCATTTTGAGCTGCTATGGAAAATACCGGTATATGCTATATATTGCCATTCTGCTTCATAGTGAGATTTGATTCTTTTTTTAAAAAGGACCTCTGTGTTACTCCTCTAAAACATGCACAACACACTAAGCTCAAATATCAGTCCTCCTATTGCATGCCAAACAATTCTGGGTGCATATCATTTAGGAAACAATAAAATAAGCCCATGTGCCATTTTATAACAGATGCACAGCAAAGCAACCAACAGAGTGTAGCTCAAGTAAAACAGCAAAGTGAACAAGTTCTTTTATTAAACTAACATTGCAGGTTATTTTGGTTCCTTTTGAGATGGCCATTCTCACTTCAGCCAATAAACAGATACAAGAGCACTCTTTATTCATTAGACACTGTAAATTTGCTTGGTATTTTAATGGAAGACACATTTGATTCAAGTCGGTCCAAATCACGTATGCATTCTGGAGCACTCAACACTATTCAAAGCCTTCGAACAAGCTCATGTTTCACTGTATTTATTTTCAACATCTGTTCACATATGCATTTGTTTGGCTGGTACATGCTTTACATAGAACAATCTAAAATTTACATGACAGTATTGCTTGAGAGAGGAGTGGAACGGAAACCCAGTGGTGCCAAGTGTTCTCCGTAACAGTTTCTGAAAATAGCCCAGGACTGTCTCAGGAAGCATAGCAAAGCCCTGTTCTTAGAAACATAGATGTGTCTGTGAAAATCCCATAGTGTTTCAAACTGGCCCAACAAATACACCATTATTAAAATTATTTTAAAATTGGTACCTCCTGTATTCAAAAAGTCAATTGCTCTTCTCATGCACTTGTAATCTTTAAGTTACATTTAGCAGAACGTGATTACAGTTAGAGGAATTATGTCTTTAAAAGCTAACAAGCAAATTGTAGTAGAGTTTCTATTTACCCCTGAGTCTTAAAATAGGGGGTTGACTTTTAAATAGGCAAGTGGGGGGGGGGGAAAGCTTGAAGAGACTTAGCTTTACCTAAAATTAGGTAGGGACACTTTAAAAACACCAGAACTGAGGACAACTGTAAAATTAAGTTCTGCAGGATGCTGAACGATGATAACTAGGCTTCAGTCCCTATGCTCAACTACATAGGAATGAGAGCCATTAACACACTGGGATCTGTTTCCAAGTAAACATGCACAATATTGCTTTGCTAAGTTTTTTCAGTATTTTATCAGACCTAGCTGAAGTAATTAGATTTCACAAGCAAAACTAAGCATAGAACTTACTACGTGGATTACCAAGACCTGATAAAATAGCTTCGCTTAAAATTAGTTTATCAGAATTCTGTTAAGAGCCAGTTTAGAGAGCGGCATCAACATTCTGCACAGTTTCCTTTTGCTGCTACTTAAGTTACTGGCCAGAAAGAGCAACATATTCACTTTTGTTTCCTGCAACCCTGCAACATCTGCAGCATCCAAAGTAAATGCGATTTCTGCTTATAAACGTGTGTGACACAAATCATGTAACAATGTAAAAAAGAGAGCGATGCAATACATGTCACAGGTAGATTTGAAATTTGCCCCACATACCTGTCTCTGTATTTACAGACTTGGCTTCTTCAATACTGCCTTTGGATCAACACTGAGATTACAAGCGACTGCCCAGCCGCAAAAGCTAAATGCATTAATTAGAAACTTCCTTTTTGTTCTCACAAATGTGCAGAGGTGGCAAATGGGGTTCTCAACTGCACCACTTGAGAAACGCTAGCGGTGGGCTCACAGGATTGCATACTCCTCCATACCCCTAGCATAAAAAACTAGGCATTTTTGGGAAAAGGCTGCTCCACACTTACACACCCCACAGTGCCAATATGCCTGTTTTCTGTATGAGGGGAGTGAATCAAGCAGCACTGATGTGTTCGTGCACATTCACCACCGGCTTGTTTGCTGTTTGTGAGAACTAAGACACAACAATACTTATTTTCTAGCCAGGCTCCAACCCTGTTTACTTAGGAGTAAGCCAGTGTACTTAGTAGAACTTAGAACTTACTTCCAAGTAAACATGCGTGGAATGTGTCTGTACGTGTAGTTATCACAGCAGCCTATCGCTCAAAGCTTTAAACACTTTACCCAAGAATAAGCCCCTTTCAGTCCAATTCATTTCAAAAAGAATGGGCTAAGCAAATGCATGAATTTCCCTCCCGCTGAAATCCACAGAACTTGTAAGATTATGGACAAGTACCTGGGAGTAAACCCTACCAGCCTATATATGTTTTTAATTGCAGGTGTTTTTAATAGTTACATCACTTTGGAATACTTTGGGAAAAGCAATTCACAAATGAAATTAATACATTAAACAACCCACCCACTGGAACTTACTTCTGAGCAAATATACCCAGGATTAGACTGCAGGAGTGCATGGTTCAGCAGCAATTCCCACCAATTTCAATGACTGTCCTAAGGATCAGATTCAGAATTGTAGCGGCAATTTAATGAGCCCTCACCAGCAGAGTTATGGCAGTTGAACAGCTGCCACATTCTAGGAACAGGATATGAAAATCAACATTGCTTATCGAAAGAGACGGTTGTTTGCATGCAGTTTAAAATAAAGAAGTGCAAATCAGTATAGTTTTGTACATTCCTAGTCTCTCCGAAAGGTAAATGACAGCAATGGGGGAAAAAATGAATTCAAGCAAATATCTTAACATTTGAAAGCTCCACCATGTTTTGTAATGGGGAAATAATTTTTCCCCCACTGAAGAAACTGTGTCCATTCCATACTGTGCTTCATTTCCAGATCAGAGCATTAAAAACAGCAAACTTCAGCAAAACAAAAGTTCCTGTAAGAGCATTTATTGAATTATTTAAAAGTTCAAACTCAGTTCACATGCAGTTTATAGGGTCCCTCCCTTTTTTAAAAAAATCCTGTTTTCATGTAAATTGCAAACACTTGTACTGAGGTTTTCAGTTTCTCCCCGCCTACCATGTAAATTTGTCAACTATTTGCATGCTCACTATTTTATGTGCTTCTTTATACAAAGAACTTTCCTTTTCCCTTTTTAAAAAGGCATGTTCTAAATGTGCACTACAAGGATTCTTCACCGTTCAGGATGCATAAAAGCAACATGGGTACTGATGGACCAAACATTTCTCCCAAAAGAAGTTGAGGCAGCCTTTGTTGAATCGTACTTTTTAATAAGCCCTCGTGGTTTGAGAACATCAGAGTGGGAGAAGGTGGAGGTGGGGGGAGTGAAAATGTCCTTTTCTTTTTTAGGTGCCAAGAGAGAGAGAGAGAGAGAGAGAGAGATGTTTCCAAGCAAAGGCTGGTAGCAAGTTGCAAAGCAAACAGGCAGGGAGGCGGTAGCAGCAGCAGCAGCATGTTTTCGTACATACAGCCTGATATCATGCACAATCGACTGTGGATAATAATAATGGCAACTTGTACAGGTAGGCATAATTCTCTGTATGGTGCATGTCAAGTCTGCGATGCCTCGAAGGGTGTATGCCGGGAGCAGAAAGCACACACATTTCAGGGGGGTAAAGCTAAAGTCTACATTCCATGCATAGCTATTGCGCCCCATGGCCTGCTTCCCTGCAACGCATCTTCAGACATCAGAATTGGAGCTGAGGTTGGTTAGCCGGGGATCTGCGTTGATCTCATACCTGTAGTGATAGCCCTCCATGTGGTCTCTACAGGCGTCCCTGATATTGTACATCCACTTTTTGATCCCTTTGCGGTTCAAGTACAAAACCAGGAGGAAAATGGCACCGATGAGGGCCAAGACTATCCCGAGGAAGACATAAGAGGTCTGCAGCTGAGTCTGGTTATCGGTCGGCTCTGGGCAGCTCAGCTCTGAAAAATCAATGGCCACCAAGGACCTGTTCTCCATCCCTTTGGGGTAAGAGCACTTGAGGGATGACTTGGCCTCCACCAGGTCACTCTCCTTGAGCCAGCTGACCATGTCCTCGATGCCGCAGTCGCAGACCCAGGCATTGTGGGTGAGGTTGAGGCTGGTGAGTCGAGGAAGGCCTCGGAGCTGCAGGAGGGTGCTGTTCCTCAGGCGTTTGAGGGCATTGCCGCTGAGGTTGACGCTCTGGAGCTGACGGAGGTTCTCGAGCGTCACGCCGTGCAGACTCACCAGGGAGTTGTTGTGCAGGTCCAGGTGCTGCAGGCTGTGTAGCGCAGCGAACATGCCCTGGGGCAGGTAGAGCAGGGTGTTTTCGGAGAGGTCCAGGCGCTTCAAGTTGAGGAAAGCCTCTTGCTGAAGCAGCTGGGCCACGGCGGCCACATAGCTGTTGTTATAGAGGGAGTTGCGCAGGTTCAGCTCCTCTAGGGGGCTGCTGGTGTTGCCCAGGGCCATGGGGCTGAGCTCGAGGAGGGAGTTGTCGCTGAGGTCCAGCTGCTTCAAGCTGGGCAGCCCGGCAAAGGTCCCAGCCTCCACCCACTGCAGGCGATTACCGCTCAGGTTGAGGCTGCTGAGTTCTAGAAGGGTCTCTGGGGGGAACGAGGCGGACGAGACGTTCTGGATGTGGTTGCCCATGAGGAAGAGGTTCCGCACATAGCGGGGCAGGCCCACGGGCACCTCCGTCAGGTTCCTGTTGATGCACTTCACCGTCCTGGCTGCCTCGGAGCAGTCGCAAGTTCCCGGGCAATCAGCCGTCTGCTGAGCCAAAACCCAACCAGAGAGGACCACCACCAGCAGCAGCAGCAGCGGTTCAAGCCACCCGGCTCCTCTCTTCTCCCCAGTTGGTGTGGGGGGTGCAGAGCCCCAAAGAGAGCACCCCAGCATCACCGCCTCTGCCAGGGGCTGCTCTTTTGTGGCACTCACACAGCGATTTCGGCCGCTTCGTGCAAGCTGGGGGAAGCTGGAGAATGCAAGCCTGCTAAGAGGTCAATCCCGGCACAGTCAATGCTCCTGGGAGAAGTGGGAGCAAAGCAAACCCCTCCTCTTCAGCGCAACCGACTTAGATCGTGTGGCACCAGCACCAGGGTGTGAGCAGGAGCCCAGCCAACAATGCAGAGCAGTTCCTTCCTGTCTTGTTTTGTGGGGGAGCTCTCGGGGGGCCCCCCAAAGTCCTCCGTTTGCTCCTTCTCACATCCAGCCACCCCTGAAAGAAGCCACAAAGAGAAAGTATGAAAGTCACGGAAGCATCGCATGCCAAGCCACTTTCGCTTGCAGACGCTCTCTTCTCCTTTCTCCAGCCCACCTCTACACAGTCCTTCTCGAAAGCTTTGCCCCTACTCATCCACGTCTAGCCACAAAACCAAGTAGAACTTGAGCATTACTGCAAAAGACAGTCTGGGCTTGTCTTTGGTTTTACTACATTATGAAATAGGTTGGGAGGGGGACACCTCACATCTGAAGAATTTTTAACAGCAGACCATGAATCTCGCCTTAGGTTCATTCTGTCTCCTCCTCCTCTATGGAGAGTCACCTTCCAGCCAAGAAGAACACATGCAAAAAGCAGCAACTGTCTGAATTCTAGAGGCTGCAAACAAGAGAGGATTGCCACCACTTTTTACATCCTTCTCGCGATCTTTCCCATGCATCTGACTGGACCCTGCTGGAAACACACCAACCCAACGGGACTTCGCTCTGGTCCAGTTTTTAAGCCACCTCGCCCCCCAAAAAAACTTCCCACCACTTTCCAAGGTCACATATTTCATCCACTCCGTGAGACCAAGTTTCTCTCCTGTGCCTTTTTAGAGACGTGACGTTTTAATCCGCGCAGCTTTTTGGAACTACGGAACTACCCCCCTCTCCCCACCCCTTCAAAGCGCGCCTTCACCATCACGTTGTATAACCGGGCGATCTTGCAAGTTTTCTTAACTCCCGTCTCTGTTGGAAAAGCGGAAAGTCCCTGCTGCCCCTGGGCTCTTTTCTCAACTTCTCTCTCCCCTTCCACCAGATTCCCGCCAGGAAACCTCGAGATTCCGCAGAGATTCCACGCTCACAAAATAAAATCCCCCCTCCCGCGGCTCCTCCGCCTCCTTTTCTCCCTACAAAGACTCGCTTTGAAAGTCCATCAATCCCATCGAATTTAGTTGGGCTTCACTTTGGAATCTAAAGATGCGCAGAGTCCGGCCGCGCGTCGGGTACCGAGCAAAGCGCGCCGGCTCTGGGCGCAGGTACAGTACAGACAAGATCGCGCCTGACCTGGATCCAATCCGGACTCGTCTCTCTGTCTGCTCCTTTTCCTGCGCGGATGGGCGACGAGGAGCGAGGTCCTAGCGGCAGCAGCAGGATGGGCCCTGCTCGCACCGCTGGCCGCCCCTCCCCGCGCCTCCTTACCTGGCTGCCTCTCCTGGCGCGCGCGGCTCCCTCTCCAGCCAGTCCCGTGCAAACTCCGCCGCCGAGTGCGAACTACATGGCGCAGGCAGCAACTTTCCCTCCCACTCCCTGGCCGTGCCTCTGGCCCAGCCTCCGCTGCCAGGAGAAACCAATGGCAGGCGCGGCCGCGGGGGAAGCCGCGCGCCACGCCCTCGGCCGACGCCGGATCCTGCTCGCCGCCGCTGGGCGCGCGGAGGCTGCTGGAGCCGAAGCGGCGGCGGCCGCCGCTGCTGGGCTAGTGGCGAGCGGCGTCCCGGGGGCAGCGTTCGCTCGGAAGCCTCAGTCCGTTTGGTGGAAACGCCTTCGCGGTTAGAGAAAGGCACTTGGCTTGCTTTTGTTCGCGCCACAGATTCCAGGATTGAGCCGTACCTGGCACTGAGCAAGGGCGCACGCGGTAGGGTGGAAGGGGATCTATTTGCATTACAATCCTAGATGTAGTTGCTGGTAGGTAGCCGTGTTGGTCTGCCGTAGTCGAAACAAAATAAAACAAAATTCCTTCCAGCACCTTGGAGACCAACTAAGTTTGTTTGGTATGAGCTTTTGTGTGCATGCACACTTTTTGCATGGACACGAAAGCTCATGCCAATAACAAACTTAGTTGGTCTCTAAGGTGCTACTAGGGACTTGTGGCGCTGTGGGTTAAAACACAGAGCCTAGGACTTGCCGATCAGAAGGTCGGCGGTTCGAATCCCCGTGACGGGGTGAGCTCCCGTTGCTCAGTCCCAGCTCCTGCCAACCTAGCAGTCGAAAGCACTTCAAAGTGCAAGTAGATAAATAGGTACCGCTCTGGCAGGAAGGTAAACGGTGTTTCTGTGCGCTGCTCTGGTTCGCCAGAAGCGGCTTAGTCATGCTGGCCACATGACCCGGAAGCTGTATGCCAGCTCCCTCGGCCAATAAAGCGAGATGAGCGCCGCAACCCCGGAGTCGGCCACGACTGGACCTAATGGTCAGGGGTCCCTTTACCTTTTTACGTGCTTATACAGGTACTCAGCGTTCTTTTATTTCCCAAGGCTTCAGAACAGTTCTGAGGTTGATTTCCTCAAATTCCCCTGAAGTAACCTACGAGTGACATGACTGATTTCTCAAACTCTGTGACACTGGTTTTAATTAAAGTGTTATATACTTTTTTGTTTTGTTTTGTTTTTTTACTCCTTAACAGAGAAGCCTCAGAGAAGTTCAGAAGTTGAATTGAATTGAGTAATGCCTTAGGTCACATCCACACCATGGCTCCCCCCCCCCAGGAATCCTGGGAACTGTTAAGGGTGCTGGGAATTGTAGCTCTGTGCAGAGGAGGGCAACCAAGATGATCAAGGGTCTGGGAAGCAAAGCTTTATGAGGAACAGTTGGCGGAGTTCCAGGTATGTTTAGCCTGGAAAAGAGGATACTGAGAAGAGATATAAGAGCCGTCTTCAGGTATCTCAAGGGCTGTCATGTGGAAGATGGAGCAAGCTTCTTTTCTCCTGCTCTGGAAGGTAGGACTTGAACCCATGGCTTCATGTTACAAGAAAGGAGATTCCGACTAAACATCAGGAAGAACTTCCTGACAGTAAGAGCTGTTTGAAAGTGGAATGAACAGGAGATTGTGGGTTCTCTTGGAGATTTTTGAGCAGAGGCTGCGTGGCCACCTGTCATGGGTGGTTTAGTTGAGATTCCTGCATTGGGTCCCTTCCAAGTCTACGATTCTGTGAGGGTGAACCTCAGCTCCCAGGATTCTTTGGCAGAGGCTGTGTCTATTGAAGCTGTATGAATGTGTTTTAACTGTATGGTGTAGATATGGCCTTACTCTCAGGTTGCAGCCTTACTTGGCTTTTTGTACCTTGCTCCAGGAGCCTCAGAACGGCACCCATTGCCCGCCACATTGAATTGATCCTCACAGCAACCCTGTGAGGCCGAGAGAAAGCTGGCACTCGCAGGCATATGACTAACCCCCAGACAACCGGCCAAGGTTCATATCTGAGCAAGAACATTAGCCCATGATCAGGGTTTGCTGATCATACTCTTTCCACAGTATCAGGCGCTAGCATTCACTGAGGGTGAAAGCTAAAGCTAAAGGGATCCCTGACCATTAGGTCCAGTTGTGGCTGACTTTGGGGTTGTGGCGCTCATCTTGCTTTATTTGCTGAGGGAGCCGGTGTACAGCTTCCGGGTCATGTGTCCAGCATGCCTAAGCCGCTTCTGGCGAACCAGAGCAGCACACGGAAACGCTGTTTACCTTCCCACCGGAGCGGTATCTATTTATCTACTTGCACTGATGTGCTATCAAACTGCTAGGTTGGCAGGAGCAGGGACCGAGCAACGGGAGCTCACCCCGTCGCAGGGATTTGAACTGCCAACCTTCTGATTGGCAAGTCCTAGGCTCTGTGGTTTAACCCACAGCGCCACCTGCGTCCCAAGGAGGCTGAAAGAGCCCTGCCTTAAACAATGGCCACTCCTGCTGCTGCTGCTTCACAGTGGCCACAAGCTTCATCTTCATGTGGGGGTGGGGATTTTTTTTTGCCCGAGGGCCGCATTCCCCTTCTAAACAGCCTTCCTCCACCCCAGCAGGCAAGAAGCATTATCAAAAGGATGCTTTCTAGGGAGGCGTAGACACTCAAGGAAGTTGCAGAGCAGGGCCTGAGGAGAAGGGAGGTGACAGAGAAGAATAGTCCTGAGGGCCAGATAGACTCAAATGCCAAAGAAACTAAATCTATGTTGTTCTGCGTATAATATGAGTCTGATTGCCATGTGTTTTTACATACCTGTTGCACAGTAATATATTATTTTCTATTAATTATGTTTTCATCTTTATTCGGTCTGCAGACTTTGTGGTTTGTGTGCAATCTGGGGGTGTTATACACTTCACCCTGTCGCCATCTGTTCTGAAGTCTTCAGTCTCTCTGGATCCAGCACTCCCAGCCTCCTCACCTGGGAATACCTACTGTTGCTCTCCCTTGCATTTTAATGTTTCTCCAGTGGTAAAGGAGCACCTGAGCTTCAAAAGACAGCAAAGGATCCAGGAGTACCCCCAAGCTATGGACCTTCAGAGGGAGTGTAACCACATCAAGAGCAGGCAGTTTCCCATCCATCCAGTCTAGGGAATCGCCCACTAACTCTGCCTCTCTCTTACCTGGATTGAGCTTCAGTTTGTTGGCTTTTTGTTTCAGGGGTTTGCAACTAGTACCTCCCAACCCTCCCCCCACAGGCTGTTGCTTGGGTTGCCTGCCTCCTCCCCCCCCCCCCATTCCACCCCTCTGCTATAGGCTTCTTTGTCATCCCCAAGTAGCCAAAGTGGAAATTTATATCTTAATCAGCTTGCTCAGGAGGTCTATTTCTGCTGCCTGCGAGCTTCTGAAAGATGATTTGGCCATTCATTCATAGTGATCCAGTTATGCCATTTCATAACAGGGTTACAAAACAATTTTATTGACCAATCTTAAGGCTGTGCAATTGGCAGTTTACTGTTCAAGAAGCACGCTTGAGGAGTTAGCTGGTTGTATGCTGACTGGCAACCGACTGAGCTATCCCCCCACCCCACCCTGTTCTGGTGGCGACCTTTAATTTTGATCTGCCCATCTGTACTGACAGGCTGGATTCCCGGTTACACAGAAGCCTGTTAATGCTGCTCTGGCAGGATCCTGGCCCACTGATAGTACATTTCCGTACTAAGGGCCTTTTGTGGCTGACACAGAACTGACGCCGGGGAACATCTGCACTGGCAGATTGGGGCCACAGCCTTTGTGGACTGCATTACTCTACTCTTTTCAGGTCCCATAGGAACAAATGAGAACTAAGTTGCAAAAGGCAGCACTCCAGAGAGGAGTGACCAGATGCAGTTTAAAGCAGGGGAGGAAGCAGATCAGGATCAATTGGTAGATCTCTGGATGAGTTGTATTATGCCAGCCAGGATTTCTCACTCCCAATCATAAGAGCAATGTGCCTTATCCCAACTTCTAAATTAGGCTGCTAGAATAAGATGTACGCTTATAATGATATAGACAGGTCATCCTAGTGCAGCCATCGCTAACCTGGTGCCTTACAAATTTTGCACACTGCAACTCCCATAAGCCCCTGCTGGCTGGGGCTGTTGGGAGTTGTAGTCCAGAGGATGCCAGCAAAAGTGGTACTGGGTGTAGAGTTTCAGGGGGCACTGCAGGAGGTGCTGCAGCTATTATGTAAAATTGAAGGTGAGAGGTGTGCGCACCAAATTTTGGTGTTGTACAGGGCGCCGCTGAAATTTGAGACCCCAAGGTCTGCCACTGATGCCAGATGGGTGCAATGCAGAAGGGAACTTGCTTTACCACCTGAGCCACCATTATGTATCAGGCTCCGACCCCCACACCCACTTTTTTACACCTGCCTCCAGTTGGTGGACTTGGGGGTTCTAAAAACAGAAGCAAAGTGCCCCCCACAAGCCTGAAGACTTTCCACCTGTGCTTAGAGCACAGGGCTCCAATAGTTGTGCAAAGGAAGGAATTTAGGCAGGTATGCTTTTTCTCCCCATGGTATACCAAGCAGGACTTGCTGAGATTTCCTCTTCTAGATTTCCATTGAGCAATAATTTTCTTTCTATCTGGTTCCAGGGTCCTCTCAGGCTGTCACTATTTTGGGGTGGGATTCAAGCACGAACTGGCAAATTCAGGTTGCACAGTTGAAGCTTATTTGGAGCTCTTGTGCAACAAAGCTACTTCTTCAAAAGACTGGAGTTTTAGAGATGTGGAAAGTGACATGGAAGGGAAAATGCTGAATGAATGAATGAAAGTGTGAGGTAACACTTGCGTTTACACTGTCTCATCTAGCCTTTCTGCAAACAAATCAGAATGAATGCTCATTAAATACACAGCTTCATCTAATATCCCAAATCAGTGTTCAATAAGCAGCTTGTTTGGAAGGGCTCACAATATGTCAATTAAGTTTGTTTCTTTTACAGAAATTGAGTGGAAGAGGGTCAACTATAAAGGAAACACAAATGTACTTTGAAAGTAGCACAGGGGTATGATTCTGAGTCAAAACTGTTTCAGAAATCCGCTGCAATTTGGAACACTGCTGCTCTTAAGAAAAAGGACTGTGTTATTTCATTTAAAATGCAATGAACAATTTCTATAAGATTTTTTTTTAAAAAAGAATAATTCTGTTGTATTCTTATAATTTGTAGACTTATAATTTGTTTTCCTGATGCCTCTTTACCTGAGCATTTCTGTGTTTTATGTGAACTCTCACACAGTGTGAAAGCCACTTCTGGAAATCTAGTGGAATTTAGTGAAAGGCTAGCATTCATTTCTGTTTTAATTATTTCCAGGAAAAAAATCTGTTTGCAACCCCATTAACTTGGAAAATTGTAGAAATTTTGCATTGTAATTCCATGTGCTGAAACTTGGGGAACTACAGTATTCTGGCATACAGTTATTTCCCACCATTTAAAATTTAGCATGACATGTTGGTATAGGGATCAAAAAGCCCACTGTGGGAAGTGGATTTTGGAATTTGGATTGAGCCCTCAAAGTCCCAAGCCAGACAATGCAAAACCCCTGAAAAATAAGCTCTGGGTGCCAGTGCTATTTGTTAGTACTAAAACCCAACCTAGCGCTGCTACTGCTGCATTAGCAAGGAAAGAGGAGCAGAACAGCCATTTGTCTGCTACCAGCACCAATAGCACACAAACTTCACTAGTCAGCTGTCCAAAGGAGGAAACTGCAGAAAGACAATTCATAGCATCCAACAAAGACTCTTTGCATCAAGAAGCCAGAGAGCATGATGTGTATATTTTTCCTTCAATTTTTAAAAACTTGAATATATTTGCTCGTCCTCTGCCGATCGGTGGCCTTAGATATCTATCTTCCTGGTCCACTAATGAGAGAATAGTAAATGATTCAGTAGGTATCTGAACTAGCTTAACAAATGTCAATATATGCTATAAAAATAGAAAACTATTTCCCAAGTATTTAATGGGGCTTGCAGTATTTACTATGAATAACTTAATTCTGCTGTACATAAATAGAATATCTACTGATTTAACTGCATCTTTGTTTACTGTATAAGTTTGAATAACCGTAGAATATCAGGGATGGCTCATCCAACTATAATTTACTTTATAGTGAGTCATTATTTACTCCGTGACATGATAGGGTACAAAAATAAATTTCAGATGTAATATTAAAAGGTGCCTTTTAAATGTAATGTAATTATCCTCAAACTGTTGCATTCATCTAAATGATACTGTATAAAACAGTTATAACTGGGTCAAAGCTAATAGACCTGAATCTCTTGCCTTGTTAAAGGTAAACATTAAACAGAAAGCAGCAATAATTGACACACTCATTTCCCATATAGTTTTATTTGAAAGAAATGAAGAACACACATTTCAGCCAAAGCCGAGCACTTTAAGTCCCATCGTGTAGCTGTCTTACTTCAGATCTTTGCAGTTTACAGGGAGGGCTTCTGATATTCCCTAGATAGATATCTACAAAAAGCCTTGAGGGAATTTTGTTAGTTCCATAAAACCATTTTGGTTTCCCTAAAACTTCCTTCAAATATTTTGTGTGTGGCAGAACAACCTATTTTGCTTTTTTTTTTAAAAGAAAAAGGTGGTGTTTTGGCTGGATGGGTGGGGAGTCTGGTGACATTGTACAAGGGCCTCATTCCTATCTAGGTGACCTTGTGGTGGGTGGGGAGATGTGCCAGTGAGGGGCAGAGCAACAAATGTCAGTTTTTCTTCTTTATCATTTGCTGGTTTCTACATCCACACCCACACAGCTTTCTGCCCTCCATCCAGGCAAACAACAGGCATTACCAGAGTTCAGGGACACATCACATCCACAAACCTTCAAGGAGGGTGGGAAGCAGGGCTAGTAAGGGATGTGGCTGGGGAGGAGATCTGGCCTGAGGAGAGGCTAGATTGAGAAGCCAGAGAGATAGGGTGGGCACTTTTGGACCCTGGGCTTGAGGTTCCCCACTCCTGCTATTGCAAAAGTGAATCAAATAAACAGCAAATAGTCTGCACTTTGTAACTGTAATAAGGTAATCATAATAAGAGAGACTTGGGCCCCACATTTAAAACAGTGTCACGACTTCATGCCTTTCACCCCAAAGAATCCTGGGAGCTGTAGTTTGTTAAGTGTGCTCAGAGTTGTCAGGAAACCCCTATTCCGCTCCCAGTACTACAATTCTTCGAGTTCCCTTGGATTGATTGTTGAATCACTCTGGGAATGATAGCTCTGAAAGGAGCTCTGGGAATAGGAGTCTCCAAATAATTCTCAGTGCCCTTTAACAAACTAGATTCCTCGGCATTCTTTGAGGGAAGCCCAAACCGTTTAAAGTGGTGTGATACGGCTTGCCTTGTCTAGTGCAGATGGGCTCTCAGAATGCTAGAGGGTTCTAGTCAGCATGTCTGTTAAGGCACTTGTTTTATTCTGCTGCGTTTAGGAACACGGGGTTAAACTGGACTATTTGTCAGGACTGTTTGTCTCTTGACTGACCAAGGTCTTCCATATCTTTTCCCATCCTATCCTGTGAAACAAAACTGCCAGGGATTAGAACCAGGGATTTCCTATGTGCAAAAGCATGTGCTCTGCCCCTGAGCTACTACTACAGTTCCTGCCCCAGTTTTTGAAGTCCCAAACGTCTTTTTTCAAATCCTGTGTTGCTCTTTCAAGTTCCATATAGGGACAAAGTGCTTCATCAACTGTTTGAAAGGCTAGTGCCAGCCAGCTCCACCAGTGCCTCAAAACATCTTGTCTCCGAGCTCCTTGAAGATAGCCTTTTGTGTTCATTTCGGAACATTAAACTACCAGATTTATTTTTATCTCACTTTGGGGCCTGTCTATTTCTAACATAAAGCCTGCAATTACGATTTATTTGTGAGGTCTCTCTCATTTTTCCTTCTTATTTCTTTCTCTCTTATAAGGCATGACTGCAGGGAACAAGCAGGTGTATGCTTTTTAATTTATTTTAAATGAGTGAACTTTTAAACCTCTGTATGCTGTCTTTACTGAGTATAACAGAAATGGAAGTTTTCTGATAGTGTAACTGCTCAGATTAACATTTTGTGACCTCCAAAAGTGATGTACTCCATCAGAGGGCCAGCAATAAGGACTGTGGCCGCTGGCACACTCTCCATAAGCTGAATCACAGGCAGAATATGCTCCATAATTTCCTTTACTGCAATGTGGACGGTAAGAGAGTTTTTGGTAGGGCAGTTTTTTTTACCCACCTCAACTTTTCTCTATGATTTCCTTATATGCAGGGACATTCCTTAAAGGACTCAGGGCCACAGGCCTGCAATGCAAATTTACACCTGCTAATTTAAATGCACACAGGGCACTTTTCAGAGGTGGAATAAATGAACTCTGACTCTTATATATTATTTGTAATATAATGTATGTAATTTCAGTATGTTCATATGTTTCAAACCTTTGTATCTTTTACCCTATATTTTGAGAAGGTTTATGTTCATCCATTTTAAATGTTTGATTTTAGCAGTATTGTGTACATTTTGTATTGTTTTATGGATTAAGTGCTATATAAATCTGGTTAAAGTAAATAAGTAAACAAAATTTTTAATGTTCTTAGGCTGCTTTTCTAGGCAAATGCCCATTCACATTGGTTTGCTATCAAAAACAAAAGATAGATAAAAAGAACAATACAAGAATAAAAGTACAGTCGTACCTTGGTTCTCAAACGGAGTCTGTTCCGGAAGTCTGCTCGACTTCCAAAACGTTCAGAAACCAAGGAAGCCGCAGAAGCCGCGTCGGATGTTCAGCTTCCAAAAAATAGTTCGCAAACCGGAACACTCATTTCCAGGTTTGCGGTGTTCGGGAGCCAAAACGTTCGAGAACTAAGCTGTTCGAAAACCAAGGCACGACTGTACAATAATGCAAATAATACAGATCTTTTAGAACTTGGAACTACAAGTTGGCAATACTACACATTATTATTATTATTATTATTATTATTATTATTATTATTATTATTATTATTATTATTATTATTATTAAAACTATTTGGAGCTTACCGGTAATTCTTTGCAACAGTCTCATGCCATCAGGAGTGACTCAGAACAATGTGGTGCCACTTTGGGACCAAATAGACCAGCACAACCATCATGATAGAAAAGAAATTGGAAAAGCATCTCTTTCCTGAGCTACTTTAATGAAAGGTACAAGCACCCCACAGCAGACACTAAGGTCCAAACCTTCTCCTGACAAAATTGGTTCATGTAGTTCAGTATTAAATACACTGAAAGGCAGCGGCTCTGCTCTTTGGGGTTTCAAACCTGAGTGTTTTCTCAGACCTACCTAGAGATGCTAGGGATCAAACGTCAGGCTTTTTGCATGCAAAGCCTGCGCTCTACCTCTAAATGATGGCTCCAAGGGTAAACTAAGAATCTATATGCATTGGTACCAAAATGCAAGGGGCCACTGTAGGTGGGAGAGAAGGGCTGTCTGTGGCTCATTACCTCCACATATGGGTTTGCATTCTTTGCTCTTTTTAAATATAGCATGTTTGCAAAGACCATTTATCATGCCCACACTAATTAAGCCATTTTTTTAAAGCTCCATCTCTAACGGCAGCCTGTTGTTCCATGTGCTGAAGCAGCGTTGCTAACGAGCTGACCTCCTGAATTTAGTTCTGCCGATTCCTTAATTCTGAATGGCCTTGCTTCTTGGCTTACCTGTGCAAAAGTGCCAAAGGGATTTTTCTAAAACCCCTTTCTACTGCAGCTACCTCCTATGCCCCAAACAATCCGGGAAATGAGATTGAATGCTCTTGCTGAAAAATCTTTTTCATTGGGCAAATGAGGTAGAGGCAAGGAATTAAAGTAATTGATAAAAGAACATTTCACTGAAATGAAGAAAATACTTTAATGCATGACACATTCTACTTGCATCTGGGGAACCTTGTAAGAGTGGGAGGTTTTTGCCTTTTATTCTGTGGACTGGAGAGCTCAAGAAATCACAGAGGACTGAATGATGGCAATCATAAATCAGAAGCATTTCCCCCCAGATTCCTCTGAAGTATTGGTAATTAAAGCTTTAACACTGGCTCTGTTAAAATCATCATCATCTTATACTGGCATCTAGTTATTCAAACCATTATTCCAGCTTCGATCTGCTCTAGATAATGTGATGACATACCTACCTATATGTACAAATGTTGATCTAGGTGATTAAAGGAATCAACCCATAATCTTGAATCACATAAGTGTTTCACAGTATTGTTATACTGATGACAAAGTTTGTTTCTCTCTTTGTATGTTATGCAAATACACACACCCTGATTCTCAGCTGGGGATGAGTGTTAGTAATAATACCAATATTAAGCAATTATATACCACTTTAGAGTATATGTACAGTGTTTCATGCTATCTCAGTTTTTCACACAACAGTCCCTCCTTGTATATACTATTATTATCCCCATATGGCAGATGTTTGTGACGAAGTATAAAAGCTGTGTAAAACCTGTGATCATTACGGTTCCCATTACTTTATGGGACTGACCTTTACTGCAGTAAAGTCAAATTTTAAAAAAGAGTATTGTTCTTGCTTGAATATTGTCTGTGTTTTTATTCAATAAATTCTCTACCTGGGGACAAAATTAGAGAGTGACATAGGTCAACTCCCATGACATTATTGTTTGTAGTCAATTGCTATTACAATGTAACTCTCAGAAACAAGATAATCAAAGACGTTTGTTCAGCAGATACTTTTTCCACAAATACAATTTGTTAAAAACTTAAAACTGCAGAGTTTCCCCAAACTATTTAAATAATAATAAATCCCCTTGGCAGTTTCAGATTAAAACAATTAGTCTGTAACTTACTGCTAGAACAAATAATAGTTCCCTGTTGGTAACAGACTTGCCTATACTGACCAGCAGCCATTTAATTTTGAAGTCGTCTGACTGACCACCTAGAAAATTCTGAAATGAATAGAAGACTCTATCCTTACGTGAGATGTACAAAAGGCAATACCACAATGTTTTGTTTTGTTTTTATCTTGCCTGATCTGCATATACGAAGATGGTTATTTGTTAGCTTATTAAAAGCATTTAGCGGTCAGTTATTTCTGTGGGCATAAAGTTGAAGCTGAGTGAATACGTTTAACAGGGAGGGGCAGGATTAAAATTCTCACAGGTGAGCAGCCTTTTTATAGTCAGATTTAATCTTAATACAGTCAGATTTAATCTTAACACTCTGTCACTTTTGTGCTGCTTAGTCAACTTCACTGCTGGTCACGTGAGACCTTGGCATCTTTCAGGATGATATGATTGGAAGGTGACCCAAGGTTGTCAGCATTATGAGATCTTATCTACCTGAAGAAGGCAATAGCCATGAAACCAAAACAAAGGAGAAACCATGGCATGTTTTGGAAAATCAGTGCTGCTGTGTGTCACAGTTGCCTTGTGTGAAGAACTGCTGATCAAGCAAGGGTCCCTGTTACATAAATCTCATTCCTGCTTGATTTTGGTAATTCATAGTCTTAGGGCCACATTAAGAATGGCATTAATGCTAAAGATGGGAAAGTCCATCTCCTGGTTCAGTTCCTGATCAATATAAAGTGTATAGAGAATAATTTCCTGTCTCCTCACACTCCTTCCTGCAACCTGCTGCCTAGTTAGCTCTGTTCTGCTTAGGCAAAGAGCACAATATGTACTGCCCCAGACTGGTAACTCTGAACTTTATTCCAACCTCCGGATATGCTTGTGAATTTGTAACTTCTATTTCACAACTAGATGGGCTGAAGGGTGTTAGGAGACTATTTTAACAATGTTAGTGACTTTGATTGCTTTGTTAATACAATTGCAATTTTTAAACTAATGACATTACCATGATTTACTCTTATTATTAAACCATACATATATTATTTTCTACTATATTGTTTTAAGTTGCTTTATTTCATGCAGATGTCATATTTATCTATTATATTTGCTTGCTGCCAACTTAAATAAAATATCAAGGCAGTATATAACAGTATATACAATAAAACATATAGACTACAACAAATTAAAATAATAATTAAAATGACCGGCTGATCAAGAAAGTTTGGACAACTGCATTGGTCTGTCAGCATAAAAAGATATCCGAGCAATACTTGAAAGTCATCAGCGAGGATACTAATATCATTATTGTCTCAAAGCATTTTACACCAGTAAAATGACTGATCTCATTTCAGTTACAATTCTGAGTCTGTGGTTTTTATTGCCGGTCATAATTCATTCCATCTCACTGGGCCAATTATTGTTGTTATGTTGGCCAGATATTGATATAGTATGCACTAGTGTTAACTGGATCCCTGAATTAACAAAAGTAATTCCCACTCTCCCAGACCTCTCCATATTCCTGTTAAGATGATAATGATTTTCTTTATTCCCCTTCCCACTGGGCAGCTTATAGCATACTGAAAACATAGAGCATTACAAACCTTTTGATACAGGGTTGCCTTCAGTTGTGCAATTCTTTATCTCCTTGACATCCAACATCTTTATCAAGGAGATAAAGAATTGCACAACTGAAGGCAACTCCTTCAGGATGTCTTCATGCAATATCTGCGTAGTTATCAATCTATTGTGTAGGATTCAGAGGATCTTTTCTCAAGCTAATGCTTCTATTGTGTGGATATATCACATTACCCAACCCTCAATCTCTAATATTTTGTGACAGGGGAAATTGAGATGCTTTCATCCTTTCAAGCTAGCTCAGCAAGTATGGTTGCAGAGAAGTGGTTAAGTGGCAAACATTGCAACGTTAGCATGAGTATGGTGCTAACAGGAAAGGCCACTTTTTTCAATATATGCTGGAATGGCAAATTAAATGTGTTCATAAATTTATTACTGTATTTCACTGGGTTTTTTGTGGTTTTTTTTGCTATAGCATCTAACTTTAGTTCTGCACCAAAAAGTGGAAAACAGGTACTTTTAATAAGCATTTTTAACAATTCCAAACACACTGGTGTGTTTCATCAATGGTGAATTTGAGGACCTATATCTCAATAGTGACATCTAGTGGGGAAAATTTTTTTCCCTTACCAATTGCTTGAGCATCTGTGAATATCGTTCCTTACCTTATTGGCCTTGAAAACTCTGATTAACCCCATTTTTAAACATAAACAACAGTGGGATTTCTTGGCTGGAGGCTGGGCCTCTTCTGATCCAAAAGATGACAGGGAATTAGAAATTAAAAATAATAAAAATGCTGGAGGCTGAATGATCATATATGCAGGTGTGGCAGATACCGTCACTGACAGGTATGAAATTTGAACAACAAAATGAACAGTATTTATTTACTTAGGAAAACAAGACATCAAACCTGCCCTTTTCTATTAACATAAACAAATCTAGATTGATTTAGCTTTAATCAACAGCATTGGCCAAAATTAATAGGCTTTATTGAAGGAAGTGATGTACATGCATGGGACTGAACCAAGTCTGCCACTATAGCTTTGATTTTAATATCACATCAATTGGCACTGCTGAAAAGATAAGCTGAGTAAGATGAATCCGTTCACACATTCGCCTGCAAAGTCATCAAGCAATGAGGACCTGAGGGATTCTTCCAGTTGTGCATTAACCTAAAATGCACTTCTGTTTGCCAGTAATGTGGTCTATGGCATGAACCGAGTTGCTCTGTGCATGTCTTTCAGTATATAAAAACAAAAATAATTATCACCCCAGTGGTTTTCGCCATGGCTTGATATCTATCGTACTATATATATTTTTAACCTTGAACAAAGATTACCGAAATAGCTGAAACAGGCCTTTTAAAGCCATTGGAAAAGCGCCTCTGATGCAATGCTATACATTTTTCAGATCTATTTTCACAGTCTGTTCTCCACCCCAGTACTAATTCTGACCTCAGAAACACTCCCCATCTACTAATTTTTTGTCAGCCTTTCCAAAAGCTCTTGCAGGGGCTCAACACCAAAAGCTTGAGGGTGTGGTCGCTGTGTGCCACCAACGATTTCCTTCTACAAATGCAGTCCGCATTTTGCAGGAGTCATGTTCCCCCCCAAGAAGGTCACCAAAGAAGTCCGGTTAAAATTAGCAGAGAGCTTATAGTTCCTAAGGTTAGCCTTCCTGGTTTCCTTCGAGCTAGTGGAAGTTTGCAATCCTCTCTCTGCACCTTGATCTGAACCCGGGTGTGTGTGTGTCTTACTCCTGAAGGGACATAAGACAGGAGGGGTCGCGGTGCGCAGTTTTCCTGAGGCGACACCCATTGAAACAAGAAGGGGCGGCTTTGCATCAAACGGCGAAAGTGGTTCACTAGATCCCAAGCCTGAAGAGCAAGTCCCCTTTTGACAGACCCCGCACCTGAGCAAACACGCACAGGGTTGCGCTCTCTCCGAACTGCTGCTTCGCCCGGGGCAGTTTAAAGCTATTTAAAGGGGCTTGGCTTCGGGGGAAACAGCCGCTGCACGCTTCGCTGGCAACCCGAACGGTTGCGGCGGCGGTGACTCGGCGAGGGAAGCCGTCCCTCAGCCCTTCCCCTTCTGGGGTGGGGGGCTCTTCGCCCTCCCTCCTGCCCGGAGAGGGCCTATTGCGCGTCAGCCCCTTACAGCTTCTGGCTCCAGAGAGCCAGCCGGAGCGTTGGCTCACGCCGACCAATAGGCGCTCGCGATACTCAGCGCTTCGCCCAATCGTGCGCTCCTTTGCTCCGCTGTCCTCAACCTGCCCTGTTCCGTCTCCTCCTGTGAGGGGTTTGCAGCCGTGGCCGATTCCTTCCCTGGCTGCCTTGGGCTCCGCTCTCTCCCCTCCGCCGTCAGTCGCCCTGGCTCGGCCCGGAGCCCTTCGGAGACACTGAGGATGAGCTTGCGCGGCCCCCAGCGCGTGTCCTCTTGCGACCGTCCCAGCCCATTCATCTAGCGACTGGTGAGGGGGGAGGTGCTGCGCAGGGGGGGGGGGAAGACTCTCCTGTGGGGGGGGGGAGAGGGCGGCGGCGGGAGGGAAGGCAGGCATGAAATAACGTTCCGACCTCGTCTCCCAGCCTCCCACCTCCCCACCTCCGACCCTCGCCCAGGCAGTGGCCTGGGGTGTTCTAGCAGCTGCATGGCAGGCAGGAATTCCACAGGTGCAGGCGGCTCCAGGATGGGCAGGCGTTGAACGGAAGAGCTGCACCGATTGCATTTCTCCTCGCCATGCAGTTGTCCCCCCCCCCCCCAGACTGCAGAAGCTCTGCCAGAAAAATAAAAGATGGCAATCTTCGGAAGGAGGTGTGGGGTGGGACACACACACACTTAAGGAAAACTGAAGCTGGGCAACTGTATTTTTATATAGGGGAAAAGAGTCCCTCGTCTCTCTCTCTCTCTCTCTCTCTCTCTCTCTCTCTCTCCACTTCCCCCCAGAAGAATTTGTATATGGAAATACATTTTCTGGATGCTTCTACACCTAGTTTGCAGGATTGACTTTCAGGGCCACTACTGTGCCCTGTGGTTCCTTAACATTTTGCTAATAGGACTTGTAATTTGAACTCCGCTGCAAAACTCCACTGGGCAGTGTTGCTTTCATTGGTTCCAAGGGCAACATGCTGAGGGCCGTTTTGCATGACGGTTTATTTCTGACAGATAATGCTGAGGACACCTTCCCCTTGAATGTTTACACTGTCTAGGTCAGGGACGCCTTGCTCTCCTTACTTTGATTGTGGGATAACTTATTGCGAACACTGTCGCAGAGCAGGTCATCTCTGTTTAATGGAATGTACAGCTTAGAAAGAAAAGTACTGACAATACAGTGAGCAAAAGGAATCTAATATTCTTGGTTGTATAGGCAGAGTTCAGACCTCTAAATCTTGATTGTGTACATCAATCACTCTGAAATGTTCACAAGATGCCCCAAGTCTGTTAATGAATTATGACATCTTATTGTTTTATTTTGTATTGTTTTAATATTGCATTGATAATCAATTTTTATGAAATTGGACCTTGAATTAGACCTGCAATCAGTTGGAGAATAAAAGTTATACATGTCCAACTTGCTGCTCACATCAATACATTGACTGCAGCATCCTGCAGCAGGTCCACATCAAGTACATTACAATGGTCTATTCTGGAAGCTGACGGAGAATGGATACCTGAAGCCATACTATCCCTGTTCAGAAAAGCCTGCTGTAATTGGTGCACCAACTAAAGCTGGACATAAGCACTCTTAGCCATTAAAGTCACTTGGGACACAAATGTCCATAATGGTTCTAGAAGCGACCTGCAAACTACAAACCTGCTCTTCCAGGGGGAGTGCAACTGCATCTAGAGCAGGGTATTGATATCAATAGGGTTCTCCACTTCCCTAACAAATGCCATTAACCAGGTGACCAAGGCAGTTTTGATTGCAAAACCAGGACTGAATGCAGATTTAAATGGGTCTAGTTCAGTGGTTCCCAACCCTTTTTTGGCCATGCCTCACCTAAGCATCTCTAAAATCCTGATTCCCCGCCCCCCATGACATATAATTCTTATTCAAAAAGTGAACTCCTATTCACGTGGAGGAAGCCTAAAAGGCCATTAACTGTTGATAACTCATTCTCAAATTGTCCCCCTTAAAAATCAAATTGCCCCCCTGTGGGGTGTGTGCCCCACGTTGGGAACCACAGGTCTAGATATACTGTTTCATCTAAGCATGTATCCCACTAACACCTTATCTATCACCTTGCCCAAGTAGTGATGGGGGTGGTAGTGATTACATGCAAATTTGGAGACAATGACATCAAACCAGCGTTTTTCTGTATCCCCCTTCACACCTTGTCTATTTCCTCTTGAGCCATTTTCAACTGCTCCTTACAATGGCCTTCCCCCAAACCTTGTGCACTCCATGCATGGTGGACTCCATCTCTCAGTTCCTGCCAGTTTAGCCAGTAGAAATGATGAGAATTGTAATTCACAATGTCTTGAGAGTAGCAGCTCAGCTGTAGTGGTGGTTTCAGAGCAGTGATTTAAAAATAACTCCTTGGGAATGAAGACATTGTGCTGATTTTTGGAAGTCTCCTTTTTATTGAACTTGAATATTCAAAGGACTAAAGGCAAAACCTTAGCTACTTGATTATTCCCTAGTCAAAAGCCTAAAAGCATGAGAAGAAAGGAGTAGAGAATTTAATATTGTAAGCATGTCCAATCCAAGATTCTACTTCTTCCAAGTTGGCAACTCAACTGAGCAAACAATCTGAAGGAAGCATAACATAAGCCATATAAGCAAGTGCACTAATAACTACTGAGAATTCAGCCTTAAGGAAACATAGGATGCTGCCCTATACTGAGTGAAACCATAGGTCTTTCTGGCTCAGAATTGCCCACACTGACTGGCAGCAACTTTACAGGTTTTCAAATGGCAGCCTCTCTCGGTCCTACCTGGAGATACCAGGGATTGAACCTGGTACCTTTTGTATGCAAACATGTGTTTTATTACTGAACCATATCTCTTCCTCTGGAGTTTTTCTGCTATAGGACAAGAGCTTGCATTGATAGAAGCTATTTGGTATTGCTTTTTGACTTCCTGGGATCCGCAATGGCCTGGGGTTTGATCAGAGACTTCTTTGTTCACAGTCTCCTCACTGTACCCTTGCTGTTGTTTGTGGACATCTGGATGTTGTGGGGGGGCAGAGTCTGTGCCAATGCCTGCTTATATTGTTGTGTTGCATGGTTGTTGACACTTTAAATTGGGTTCTCTCCTTTAATGGGTGGAAAGGACTGTGGGGCTGGTACATAGCATACAGTTGTTTGGCTTTAGAACAAATAAATGATTCTAGTCTTTCTTGCATGACTGGCCACTCCTGTTTTTTTCCTATTACCATATTACCTCCCCTTGGAGGAGCAGGTTTGTAGTTTGCAGGTTGTTCCTAGAACATTATTGACATTTGTGTCCCAAGTGACTTTAATGGCTAAGAGTTCCTATGTCCAGCTTCAGTTGGTGCACCAATTACGACAGGCTTTTCTGAACATGGATAGTATGGCTTCAGTTATACATCTTCTGTCAACTTCCAGAATAGATCATTGTAATGCACTTGATGCCTGGCGTGCTCTGGTCCATGGGGTCACGAAGAGTTGGACACGACTAAATAGCAACAACAATGTACTTGATGTGGAGCTGCTGCAGAATGCTGCAGCCAATGTATTGATGTGAGCAGCAAGATGGTCATGTATAACTTCTCCAACTGTTTGAAACCAGTTAATATGTCTGTTTGTTCATGGGGAAATTTGAATTGGTTTTTTTTATTTGTAGCTTTAAATTGCCTGATCTGTTTCCTTTGCCAATAAGTTTTGTAGTTCTGTTTTGTACTTCCTGTGATTGCAATAATAGAACAAATACCTGTACAGTGGTGCCCCGCAAGACGAATGCCTCGCAAGACAGAAAACCCGCTAGACGAAAGGGTTTTCCGTTTTTGAGCTGCTTCGCAAGACGAATTTCCCTATGGGCTTGCTTCGCAAGACGAAAACATCTTGCGAGTGTTCCGATTTTTTTCCGCTCCCCCCCCTTTTCTAAGCCGCTAAGCCACTAATAGCCTTTTAGCCGCTAAGCCGCTAAGCCTTTAATAGCCGCTTATGGCGCTAATCCGCTAAGCCGCTAATAGGGTTGCTTTGCAAGACGAAAAAACCGCTAGACGAAGAGGCTCGCGGAACGGATTATTTTCGTCTTGCGAGGCACCACTGTACAAGTAAATGAGCTACCTGATACCGTTACCTGCTATAACTATTACAGTTCAGAGATTGCTTTGCTTGCCCCTTTAAATTCTCTTTAAATTTTGTTGGTGCAACTTTACATCAGCATTGGTTAGACCAGAGGTAGTCAACCTTTTTATACCTACCACCCACTAATGCATCCTTCTTGATGGTCAAATTTCCTTACTGCCCTCCAGTGCTCAATGGAAAGAGGATTCAGCTTGTGCCTTAGAACCCCCTACCGCCCACCTAGAATCCTGAAACGCCCACTAGTGGGCAGTAGGGACCAGGTTGACAACGCCCACTAGTGGGCAGTCGGGACCCGGGGTTACACAAGACCACTCCCATGCTTCCTTTCCAGTTTCTCTTCTGAAACAGTCTTTGGAGTGATTTTGCCCAAGAACAAGGGCTCGAGGTTTCCCTGAGACCAGTCCCCAGACCTGTTCTGCTGCACAAGGAATGACTTAGAACTAGCTTCTTAAAATCATACAGTTTTTAAAAATCAAGAGGTTACACAAAGTCCTTGCTGTGAAATAGGTGTCTGTCAATCATAAATATAGGTGCTACATTTGGGCCACTGCACGGCACAAGCAGAAAAATAAGTGCTTTGCAAAAAAATGCCTACAGAGCAAATGGCTTCTTTGGTAGTAAGGCACACTGGTTTTAAGAGCTTGTGTTAGTGTAAGTGATTCTACAAGACAGGTTTGCTGGTATTCTTGGTTGTTTTTACTAGTGTGGTCGCAAAAATGTAATTTGGGCTTCACTATTTCCGTGCGCTGCTCTGGTTCGCCAGAAGCAGCTTAGTCATGCTGGCCACATGACCCGGAAGCTGTCTGTGGACAAATGCTGGCTCCCTCGGCCAATAAAGCGAGATGAGCGCCGCAACCCCAGAGTCGGTCACGACTGGACCTAATGGTCAGGGGTCCCTTTACCTTTTTATACTGTAATTTTGTGTACAATGAGCCTTTTAACTGTTTGATTCTAAATGAAAACTTGTTGCTATTGATTACATGTTTAGTCATAAAAGAAGCATTTCCTGATTGGCTGCAATGTGAACCTTGTAGTGACAACATAATTCAGGTCAACATCTGTGTGATTTTAAAAATATTTTGCAAATATTATTTGTTTGCTTACAAAACATGAAATTTACTTACTTTGTAACACTACTTGATTCCCTTTGCTGTAACACCATAGTAAAAAGATATTTGTAGATAGTAGTCGAAAAGCAATGTAGGAGATTACCTGTATTTCTTTAAATTATTAGATGCACACTTTCCTACCTTTTGGAAGCATCTGGTGTTGATCATATTTGAGATGAATCATAACTTTCCCAGTAAATGCATGCATTTCCCCCCATGACCTGATCTGCTTGGATAGTCATTTTCGTTTTAATGTTCATGATCCCTTGAATTCTGCTTTGTATTAAGATTTCCTTTTGATGTGTCTTACATAGAGATTTTAAGTTTTGTGCTCATTTCCATGACAGGTGGATATATTACTGTTAAATAATAACCTATTGCCCACTTCATTGGCAAGGAATGCAGGCTGGCTTACAGTGAAACAGATATGTGAGCCAACATTTGCATGTTGAATTTGTCTATCACTATTACACAACCTGTGAAGCAACAGATAAGAGAGAACTGCTGAGTCAAAAATGCTTCATGATGTCAGCAGTTTCCTTTTTTTATAGCAAGTTCCTAAATAGTACTCTGACTAATGTTGCCCTGCCTTCCAGTTTGTTCCCTCCGTGCCCTTTACTGTCAACTCAACAAGTTAAGTAAGTGCTGCTAACCCACTTTTGGATTGTGGAGTTTGGCAGTTACAATACATTAGCTGTATGTTTTGTCCCTTCAAACTGCCCTTCCCAGTTGAGAAGTATAGTTTTGAAGGGGAGGCATTTAAGTTTTAACTTGGCAGCCATTGAAATAAGTGATAAAATATGCTTGCCATTACAAATCTTAGTGCTGCAGATGTTACAGAGTGTGTGTGAATTATTAATATACAATATAATTCATTGCAAATTGACAGGCTGTCTTTGGCATTTGATAGTTTGGTTCCACTTCAAGTATTTGATGGTTATATAACCAATATTTGATATTCTGCCCTTTTCCTTTAATAGGATGATAAGACTCAGTGGTTCTTTGAAAATATCATAGTTGATGGGGTGAAATATTTCCAAATCAACACTAATTATGAAGTTTGAGAGTTTGTAGTGAAAATTACCAAAATTTATGTTAGCTGTGCTTATATATAATGTTATTTCTACATTGCCCATGTTTTTTTTTAAAATCAAGTGGTTTATAATTTTATAAATAAATACATATAAGCCTACATGGCCACAGGGAGAAGAGCAGAGAAAAAAATGCCGTGGTGCATCTGTAACAGTGAAACTGGACACCTTCATCTGCTCCAGCTGCAATAAAACATCTCTCTCCCATATTGGTCTCTACAGCAACAGTAGGCACTGCAACTCTCTTTGAATTTACCCCCGTTGGTGCGCTCTTCCATTGTCTCTCAAGACAGATGGATGCCAACAACATGCCTACATAATTTGAGAGCTGGCTAGTGTAGTGACTAACAGGGTGTGGGGGTACAGGTGTCTCACAGACAGATGCACAGAGCAACTTCATTTGCAAGTACACTTTAACATTAAAAAGTAGTGAAGGCAGGTTCTTGTGAAATGCAATCAGCAAGCACACATATCACTTCAAAAATGAAAAAGAACAGGTTGTAGCCCAAGTCCTTTTTGCCTGATTAAACATGAGGCCAGGCATATAAAGAAGCATAAAGAAAACATTACCCGTGTGAGGTTTATGTACTTAGTGTCACATTTAAACCTGTTCGTAGGTGTCTACATGTGCATAGGCACCTTAGTTTAAATAGAACACCAATTGCATGAAATCCCATATGGGTACTCTGTGTGTGTGTGTTTACATGCTGGTGTCATATTTAAAAATGGACACGAGTGTGTGAAATATGAGGCAGGGCAAGTCCGAGACCATATAAAACTTGAAACAAATATGATGATGAGTTGCATCAGGCACCAAGCCACAACTGCTGGTAATGAGCAAGTAAGAAAAGTCCCTAGTTAGAGTCTATTTCTGTTACATGTCTGGCAATAGCCTCTTGGTTGCTTTGCAGTTTTGGTCACTCAATTTTAATTCAGCATTTGATTTTTTTGTCTCTTCTACATGAAAACTGGTATTCAGAGGGATACTGCCTCCAACAGTGGGGGCAGAACATAGCCATCATGGCTAGTAGCCATTCTGAATTTGTCTGTTCTTCTGAATCCGTCCACGTTGGTGTCCATGACTATATCTTGTGGGTGTTTAGCTAGCACTGTGTGAAGAAGTACTTGAAGGAAGAGCCATAGCTCAGTATTAGAGCATCTGCTTTGCATACAGAAGGTCCCAGGTTCAGTCCTCAGCATCCCTAGGTAGGGCTGAGAGAGACGTCTGTCTGAAACCCTGGAGAGCCGCTGATGGACCAGTGGCCTGATTAAGTATAAGGCAGCTTCCTTGGTACTTTGTTTTGTCTGCCCTAAATCACTCAACATTCACCTTCGTTGGATATCCTTGAATTCTAATAATGAGAGAGGAAGAAAAAACTCCCTATCTGTTTTCTCCATACTGTGCATCATATTTGCCTTTCTATCATGCTCCTCCTTATTTGCTTCTTTTTTCTATTAAGAATCCCCAAATGTTGTAACTTTGCATCATAGGGAACCTGTTTCACCCCTTGATCATTTTAGTTGTCCATTTATGAACTTGCTCCAGCTCTACAGTATCTTTTTTGAAACAAATTAAACATTATTGAGACTTAGGAGTCATAGAGTGAGATACTTTATCAAAGCATAAGATGCTGAGATGGATTTACTTTCTGTTTTCTATAAGTTCAGTTGTATGTTCAGTTATATGTATGTCACTTGTTGCTCAAGTCTGAAAGCCAAAGTTGGAAGGGGGAGATAGAGTTAATATTGCCTGAGCATCATGTGATTTATGAAAATTTTGAACAGTGCAGTGATGAACAAAGTTAACTTGAGGATATAAAAATGCAAACAAGGTATGGATGTAGTATATCTCCAAAAGCAAGTTCATATAATATGTCAGTAAATTAGTTAGTGAATATGTAGTACCTGGGACAAAGATTAAATATACTTAAATGTATGTATAAATAGAATAGAAGCATGTAGTTTAAATCTTGTTTATTTCCATATCTTTTTTTAAGAAAAAAAATGTGTTGGTACTTATTATTTTATTATTTATTAAATTTGTCAGTCACCTTATTTTGCTCAGGGCAACCCAAAGCGACTTACAGTCAAACACAGACAATGAGCCCCACATTGATACTTTCAAACCAAGAGGAAAGAGAAATACATTAAAAACATCCCACTTCTGAAAGGTCACTGTCACAGATAATTAAAGGCCAAAGGCCTGGTTATAAAGGATAGTTTTTGTCTGGCGCCTAAAGATATATAAAGATGGAACCAGGTGAGCCTCTCTGGGGAGAGCATTCCACAAATGGCAAGCCACTACAGAAAAGTCCTGTTCTTGTGTTGCCCCCCTCCAGACCTCTCATGCCGAGGGCTCACAAAGAAGAAGCAGGCATAGCTTGTGTGTCTGTATGATTTAGTTATTGCTTGTGTGGTACAAGAAAATGCTTGAAGAGTGAGGGTTCCCAAAGAGATGGGGGATAGGGGTAGGTGTAATGGTAAAAACTGAAGTGTCTGCAGAACACAGAAGGCACATCTTTCTGGTCTTAGAAATCCAGTTCAGAGTTTCAGTTTTCTATCCAAATGTTTTGTGCTTCCTCCTGTATCTGGCATAGTTGAACGTAAAATGTCAATGTGATGTCTGGGTGGCATGCACATATAATATAAATTGTCTGTTTGCTCTAGCACAATTAACATAGTATTCTCTTTGCCAGTGAGGGATGGGGGCGGAGTGGAGTTTCACATAAATTCCCAATTTGCATCTGTATTGGAACTGTTTAAGATGTTGTTTTGTTTTTGTTTTATACATTGTTTGCTGCCCTCATCTCCTTTAAGAGGGAGGCCAGGAAAAAATAATCAATCAATCAATTAATAAATCCTTGAAACACAGTTGCTGGTATTCAGAACGTTTCCTAATCTCATTTTTCTCCCATTTCTCTTCTTGCAGATCTCCCTTGCAATTATGGATATCTGAAAGAACTAGCCAGTGTGGAGGGGGAATCCCCCTCCTCACACCTTTATTGCCTTTTGGAAATTTTTCTTCCTTGACTATAATACGGTATTTTGTAGATAAAGAAATGAACTCTTGAATTTATATCGATGAAAATATTTATTTTTTTAAGCGCCAAGCCTTAACAGCACAATAATTCCCATGGCAGCTTTCTGCAACTGAATAAAGACTGTACCTGAAAATCATGATTTTCTTGTGAAGAAGGGGCACAAAGCAGAGTTCCCTTGTGTGTGTTTTACAGGGGTTTCTCTTGTACAGTGGAGTAGTGCAGTAAAGCGTAAGATGAGTTCTTTGATGCCTGACTGTACTTTGAAGTGTCGATCACTGCAGCATGCTTTGGATATCGTTTCTGTCATAACTCAAGGGAGTGAAGGCCAAATCAAGGCCTTCCTCACTTCTCACTGCTACAATGCTGCAACAAGCAAGGATATCTTTGGCAGGAACGCCCTTCATCTTGCCTCTTCCTGTGGCAAGAAAGGGGTGCTAGACTGGCTGATAGAAACAAACGGAGTGGATTTGTTGGCAAAAGACAAGGAGTCGGGATGGACAGCTTTGCACCGTGGCATTTTCTATGGTCATATAGACTGTGCGTGGTCGCTACTGAAGGTTGGTATTTTGCAATTCTTAGTGCCGTTATGAATATGCATTTGGCCTCATGACTTTAGGAACCAAGTGCTGAGCAAAATCAGACTGTACTGTATATAAGCAGTTGGATGGACCCCAGTGTAGTACTCAGGTGAACTTTATGTTAGTGCAAGCATTTATTCTTGTGCAACAGAACGTTCTTTCTCTCCTGGGGAGGGCATGTGGGGAGAAGCAAGGAAAGTAACCACAAGTGAAAATCCTTGCGCTGATGGAATGCCGCCCACTTCTGCCAAATCCCATGTGGTCATTCTTTCAGTTGCACATATCTTTTTATCAGGTTGTCATGGTTTGTTCAAATAAAATCAAACTAGATTGTTCTGTTGAATAATATGTGGGGGGGGGGGATCTTAACAGGAAGCCTTCTGTATAATGTTTGAGTCTGATATCAAAACATATCATTCCCTGCCATTGCAGGCAAGGTGGAGGCAAGGTGAGCTACAGATGGCTTCAGGTTTGCTCTAGGTTTTTGTCTGTTTGTCTCATTGTTTTCTTTTTGATCCATTTGAAGTTGTTTTCAACTGAAGAACAGTTCTAGGTTCTCCTTGTTAGTCTTCTCTAAACTGGTCTCCTCCAAATGTTTTGGACTGCAGTTTACAACACAGTTGTGCCTCCTGGGACTGATGGGAATTGTAGTACAATGCATTTGAAGAGTAGCAGGTTGGGCAAGGCTAGTGTAGAACTTTAAATGTAACTAGCCCCAATTTGAATTGTTCTTGCTTCCTTTTTTTGTTGCAATTATTTATATGCCTCTTTTCATGATACATTCTCTAACCAACTGAGCTACCTAGCTATCCAAATAATTCCAAGGCAGCTTACAAATAAGAAAATACATTAATGCAATGCAATAAAAATATATACATATAAACACTTAATTATCATGCTCCTTCCCATAGAGCACTTGATGGTAGAAGGCCCTGTGAGAGGAGCAGATCGTTCAGCTGAGCCATGTTCAGAGGTGGCCTTTGCTTGCCTCTCGCAGGATCTTTCTCATAGATCAGTTGCCTCCTCAGCTGTTGTTGGACTACAACTCCCTGTCTACTAGTCCTGCTAGCTAGGGATGATGGACATTGTCGTCCAACAACAGCTGGGGACCCAAGTTTGAGAAAAAAATGACACAGATCATGTGTCTTTGGACCCCTTTAAGCACAACAAGATATGTGCCCAATGCCTACATAAAGTTAGATCAAAGGCAGCTTACAGCATATACAGTGGTGCCTCGCAAGACGAAATTAATTTGTTCCGCGAGTTTTTTTGTCTTGCGAAGCACGGTGTCGAAAAAGTTTTGGAAAAGCTTCAAAAATCACCAGAGTCTTCAAAAACCTCAAAAAAGGCTACCACACCGCGTGCTAGGAGTTGCTCCTCGAAGTCAAGTTGCAACTGTATTAACGGTTTTAAGAAAAAGGAAACAAACTTGCAAGACATTTCCGTCTTGCGAAGCAAGCCCATAGGGAAAATCGTCTTGCGAAGCAACTCAAAAAACCCAAAACCCTTTCGTCTTGCGAGTTTTCCGTCTTGCGAGGCATTCGTCTTGTGAGGTACCACTGTAACACATTAGACCCATCTAAGGAGAACTGGGGGGGGGTATATCTAGAGGTGCCTCAGCTGGTAGAAGGAGCACCCTTCCATCGTCAGGCTATGAATCTGATCTTTGGAGGGAGTCCCTTATCCCCCAACCAAAACATAAAAATGTTCACCAATAATACCTGTGTCTTGGCAGGATGGTGCTTCAGTTTATGAGTCTATTGGAGGTTTCAGACACCTATAAAAATATGAATGAGCTAATTTAGATTAGAAGATGGATGAAATAAGAAAAGAAACCGGATTATCAGTTTTCACTTCCTCTCCTCTTTCTCTCCTCCCTTTGCTCTCAGCATGGTGTCAACTTGTATATGCAGGATAAAGAAGGCTTGTCTGCTTTGGATCTTGTAATGAAGGACAGACCAGCCCATGTCATTTTTAAGAATACAGGTAGGTCACCATAAGAGGATCATGCTTACTGATACAAATTTGAACATGAAGAAATAAATATGTTTTGAACATGCAGAAAAAAGCTATATATTAGAAAATGTATGTTTTATGAAGTGCTGTGCAATGTTAGGTGTTGGAAGCTGGGTTTGCCTCTCCTCTGAATCCAGAGAGGCCTAAATCGTACCTTAAAACAGCATGTTGAACCTACATTTATTGAAATTGTGTGTGTACATGCATGCCTGTTGGTACTTAAGTAACTTAGTTCTCTTCCATATACCGTATTTTTCGCTCTATAAGACGCACCAGACCACAAGACGCACCTAGTTTTTGGAGGAGAAAAACAAGAAAAAAATATTCTGAATCTCAGAAGCCAGAACAGCAAGAGGGATTGCTGTGCAGTCAAAGCAGCAATCCCTCTTGCTGTTCTGGCTTCTGGGATAGCTGTGCAGCCTGCATTCGCTCCATAAGATGCACACACATTTCTCCTTACTTTTTAGGAGGGGAAAAGTGAGTCTTATAGAGCAAAAAATATGGTATATCTTGAGAATGTTGGGATTATGTTATTTTATGTAAATGCTCAGGTATGTAATTTTGTTGTAATAAAAAAACTCATAGTCTTGAGTTTTCTAGGCCTTTCATCTAGTTTTGAAGGATATCTAGAAAGAATCCATTCAACAGAAAGTAGAAGTGCATTTAAAATAATGGTTCGTGTGCATATGTGAATGAGGATTCAAATGGAAGTCATGATTTTGTGTTAGATCCCACAGATGTCTACACCTGGGGGAACAATATAAATTTTACTTTGGGACATGGTGGTCAACAGAGTAAACATCATCCTGAGCTGGTGGATCTCTTTCCTAGGAATGGTGTTTATATTAAACAGGTAATTAATATATATATGCAACAAAACATGCCGGACTAGCATGGAAAACTCCCTCAAGTCCCCCACTTCAAAGCATTTATTTCAAAGCAAATATAGGGCTTAGTCCCAGGTCTTAGACCTCAGAATCCCAGTTGATCATGTGTCTTTGCTTCACTTCTGACCTCCGTCCTCTTCCCCTCTTTTTCTATGACTTATAAAGCAGAAACAGCCCATTCCCTGCTTCAGTTCTTCCACTCTCTCTCAATACACCTGGCATTAAATCTCAATAGCTGGTGTGGGTAGGAAAGCAAGCAGCCTCAGCACCTTCTCTACTCTCATAAGTTGGTTTGTTAGCGTAAGTACACGCATTTCAGCATTTCCTTTTCCGAAGAAAATCTGGTTTAGTTATTGGAATTTTCTCTGCTCCTTTTGTTAGTTATATATTACTTCATGGTGATGATAATAAGTAATGTTAATTCATGATGCAGCTCAAATAACATCATTAAGGACCTTTCCCTCTCTCTCCTTTAGGTGGTGCTCTGTAAATTTCACTCGGTGTTTCTTTCCCAAAAAGGACAAGTATACACATGCGGACATGGTCAAGGAGGACGCTTGGGTCATGGTGATGAACAGACTTGCTTGGTATTTTAAAACAAATTATTAGGTTATGAAAAAGGAAACTAGTTTCAAATATTGTATTTGGCCCACTGAGACATCTTTTTACATACACAGGGTTTTAAATTTTTTATTTATTTTAAGTAACTCCCCTGCAGTGCTTCAAAAACTGCTTTTGACACACTGTCAGAAGTAGCTGCTACTTTAGTGCAGCATGCAGCTGCTGCTTTAACAAGAGAGCTAAAAGCATCATTGTCTATGCAAATTGTTCCATGTGCAGATCTTCTGCAGAGTTCTATGTTGCTGAAAATCATATCGCTTATACATTTTCAACTGAGTACCCTCTAAATTATGCCATATTTAAACTAAATGGGAACAATGCTCGAGGATAACATATTGTTTTAATTTCACAAGAAATAAACTAAATTCTCCTGAACCCTTGGTTAAGGGGGTTGCGTTGGTTTTGAGTTTAACCATGAGTGACTTAGGACTCAGCTAGATTGGTAAAGAAAAGTGATTTATATGTGTAGATTGGTAAAGAAAAAGCGGTTTATATACCTTGTATATGCGATATAACATTTTGTCACCAGATGGTGCTGTGGAGTCCCATTTTTCTCTTCCTGTTTTCCCTGTTTCAATTCACAACGTGTTTAACTGAAACACTTCTTTGATGTGTCTAGATCCAGCCTAAGTGGCTTTGATTTTAAGTGGATTCAAACTCTTGTCATCCGTTGAACCATGTGGTTGGGTGTGAAGCATGATTAGTGGGGACCACAAATTTTGAACGGCTATAATGGCCAGCTGAAGTGTATAAATATTTCAAAATGGAAATAGTTTTTTAAGCCTGGAGGATTCCAGTGCATATAAATAGTAAAGCTTCTGTATCTTTTTATTAGAGACGTTTGTGTGTGTCACCTAATATATTTTACGAAATGGTTTTGCTTTGTTCCTGACAAAGTTGATGTAGGTCTTGACTGAGGGAGGCATGTCTGAAACACAGGTGCAATATTTTCTTAATCTCTCTTAGATTCCCAGACTTGTGGAAAGCTTGATGGGTCACCAGTGTTCTCAGGTGGCAGCAGCTAAAGATCATACACTTGTTTTAACAGAAGATGGATGTGTGTATACATTTGGCCTGAATACTTTTCATCAGCTGGGTGTTCTTCCTCCTCCCCCTAATTGTAATGTTCCCAGACAGGTAAAATGGTCTTTTTAATAATTGGATAGTTTTGGCATGCCTGTAAATTAGGGATGGATGTGTGCGAATGTTAGCCGCTTTGAGACTCCTTAAAGGGAGTGAAAGGCGGGATATCAAATCCAAACTCTTCTTCTTCTTCTTCTACATGCTGGTCAGTGCTAGATATACTGCTGCTGCTTGATACATGCTATCTATTGCTGTTGCTGGAAAAAAATATTTCAGATTGCTTAAGAGAAACATCAGATGATTAATCACCTGGACGACTCCATGGCAGTGACTTATTCGTAGCCTACACAATCCTTTAAATGAGGAATGTGCATTTTTCAACAGTACTTGGCAGCATTGCATGGCGGTCCAAACTAGGAGCAGCCTGAATGTTTCTGGATTACAATTCCTATCATCCTTCACCACCACCCATGCTTGCTGGGGATGATGGAAGTAGTACAGTGGTGCCTCGCAAGACGAAATTAATCCGTTCCGCGAGTCTCTTCGTCTAGCGGTTTTTTCGTCTTGCGAAGCAACCCTATTAGCGGCTTAGCGGATTAGCGCTATTAGCAGTTTAGCGGTTTAGCGGCTATTAAAGGCTTAGCGGCTTAGCAGCTAAAAGGCTATTAGCGGCTTAGCAGCTTAGAAAAAAAGGGGGGGGCGAAAAAAATCGCAAGACTCGCAAGACTTTTTCGTTTTGCGAAGCAAGCCCATAGGGAAATTCGTCTTGCGAAGCGCATCGAAAAACGGAAAACCCTTTCGTCTAGCGGGTTTTTCGTCTTGCGAGGCATTCGTCTTGCGGGGCACCACTGTAGTTCAACAACACTTTGAGCACACCAAGTTGGTTACCCCTGGTCTCAGCCAAGAAGTGGCCAACTAGCTGATCCCTTGCTGTGGTTTATTTCTACCTTTTTCTGTGGGACTGCATCAATGAAAGTGAGCAGTGGACCTATTCCTAAGCTTAACTGAAACTGCAGGTGGAATTTCCAAAGAGAGTGAGAATAAAAATTTACTGTATCATGGAAAAGTTACCTAACTAATAATTGTATTATCGATCTCAAGCTCTTAGGATTGGGGGGGGGGGCAACAGTTCAAACTAACACAGTTTCAAAGTGTCTTCAAGGCTATAGGATACACACTTAGTATTTTTACTGCACTGTCCTATTCTAGTTGCCAAACAAACCTCTGTGTGCTTTTGATTTCATTGTTAAAAGTGAGCAGATCAGGCGGCTAAAACAAAACATTAAACTACAAAACAATTGGTGCTTGCAACACTGTGGCAAAGCACCTATGAAAACTGCCTGTAACAACTTAAGCAACCTGAAGGCCATTGGAAACTGTTAAAAGCCAGGTAGAAGAGAACCATTTTTATGTCACACCTGAAACTCAAGAGACATTGCCGAGTGACTTTCACTGAGAAGATGGTGGAGAGTCTCCACTACTTGTCAGTTTGCTGCTGGACCAGGTGTAAAGTTTGGGTATTAACATTCAGGGCTCTGAACAACTCAGGACCTGCTCTGCCACTGAGATCATCAACAGTGGAAGCCCTCCTGGTTGTCATGGCTTTTTCCGTGTTGATGCCATCCTCTGGAATACCTTTGCTCTAGAAATAAAACATGTGCTGACTCTGTTACAGTTTTGGCACACGCTGAAAAGCATTTTGTTCCTCTTGGTGTTGAATGGCTTATGATGCCGGCCATTGTGGTTTTAAGTATTTAAGTATCAGTTAAGTACTGATTATGTTGTCGTGTTTTTAACTGTAGTCTGTATTGTTACATTGCTTTTATTTCTTTATTTTAAATAAAAACATTGCTGTCTCTTCTGTCAATAGCTAGAGCATAGTAGTAAATACTTGATAATAAAAACTAACACCTGCATTTGTTTGGATTTTTCATATAGGTTCAAGCAAAAAATCTTAAAGGCAGAACAGTGATTGGTGTGGCTGCAGGCAGGTTCCATACTGTTCTATGGACCAAAGAAGCGGTATACACAATAGGGCTGAATGGCGGACAGCTAGGTGAGAGAGGGAGTTTTACATCTAAGGTGATGGCTGGGGGAAGAAGATTATTTTAAACAAAACATTGCCATTCCTTTAAGAAGCAGCTTAAAATCTCCTTGTTGCTTTACTAAGATTAGCTCCCTCTGTCAAACACCTGTATTTTGCACCAGTGACTATTTAGGAGTTCATATATTGACTGTAAAGCTAAATGTATTTTGGGTACTAGGGATTCAGACTTCAATATACAGCACTCATATGAAAAACCCATTGTTATTTGTCAATACATTTACATTTTTCAACAAGAATAAGTGAACTTAGCAAATGCATCCGCTGTTACAGTGGACCAGCTAAGTCTTTTTTCATTTCCTTTGGTGCTAAACATTTTAGAGGGCAAATGATGTGAACTTGAGTTTTATCCCTTCGAAAAACCAAGGGACATCTTAAGGGGAAAGTGATTATTATCAGCTCACATGGGTATCTCAAAATTTGAGACAAGGTCTCTTAATTTATTATAATTCAGAATAGGTAGCAAAATATCAGGATGTTGTCCTGTCTGTTAAATCTGTTATGCTAGCTTATATTGTAATAATTGGCTTTATTGAGCATGTGGCTTTGTATTTTATACTTTGCGTGGTTGGTTTGCTGACTAGTAAATGCTGGACTGTCAGTTTTGCTGATAAAACACAGAAGTTTTTTTTAAAAATGCCTTAAAGCAGAATGGTTAAGTCAAACTCTCTCACACAAACATGCACACACACTTGCATAATCCTGGCATTTCTGCCCCTCACCATTCCAGCCCTGAGTGGTGGTGGAGGGGAAATCCTGCAATGTACTCTCAGAGAGCCAAGTGAAGAGCTTTATCTCAGATTTCAGTTCTGTGGTGATTAGCACTCAGAGAAAAGATTGACTGCTTTCTCAAATCAGCCAGAGAGATCTTTTATCTCCAAAACAGGAGATAAAATGCTCTCTGTGTTCTCTAGAGCAGTGTTTCCCAACCGGTGTTCCGCGGCACACTAGTGTGCCGTGAGACACCGGCTGGTGTGCCGTGGGAGGGAGGCGGGCGAGAGGCGGCGGCGAGAGGCGGCAGGGAGGATCCGCGTCGAGCCGGGGCGGCTCCGCGGTGGTCGTGCCGAGCGGCGGGGCAGCGCGCGCAAAAGGGAGGAGCGCGAGACAGCGGAGGAGGAGGAGGCCGGCATGTCCAGGCAGCAGCAGCAACAGCAGCAGCAGCAACTCCCGGCGACGGCTCCTCCTCTGCCCGCTATCGCAGCCGCCGCCGCCTCAGCTGCCGCCGCCGCCTCAGCTGCCCTCGCTCTGCTGCCTCCTCCCACCCCGGCAAGGGGGAGGGAAAAAACTTTCATTTTTGTGCGTCCCTCCCGGCGTGACGCTGTGCGCTGACGTCACGGGGGCGGGGCTTTAATGGTGGTGTGCCGCGAGATTTTTTTCCGGTAAGCAGGTGTGCCGTTGCCCAAAAACGTTTGGGAAACACTGCTCTAGAGATCATTCTCTGCAGAACAGAGCGATTTATCACCCAGAATAAAACCAAAGCTGTGGGGGTGGAGGCACTGCCTGTGGGTTGCTGAACTGAATCCAGACCCTACCTCCCCTTGGTCTAAATGATGCTGTTAAAAGCTCAAACTAGAAAAAGATTAGGCAGCACTCTCTGTTCCACCCTGTGGCAACTTGCTAGCTCTCTTTATTCTCTGTCTCCACTGTCGATACTGAAATTCTTCTTAAAAATGCATACACGCAGAGGCCATAATATGTTTTACAACAAAAATTGTACGGTGTAATTTTTATGCACAATGTGAAAATGCTTGGTGTGAGGACATAGAGTCCTATCATAGAGTGAAATGTTCTTAATTGGCTTTGGCATCTGAACTCACCAAATACTCCTGAGTGAGCATAGTAGTCATAGAGTAAGAGGTGAGGTCCTCTTGAGGATTGGGAACTGATTAAGTAACAAGAAGCAGAGAGAAGGAATAAATGGACAGTTCTCGTAAGTGGAAGGATGTCGAAAGTAGAGTTCCCCAAGGACTGGTATTGGAGCTGTGCCTTTTAAATTGCTTCATAAATGATCTAGAGTTAAGGGTGAGCAGTCAGGTGGCTAGGTTTCCTGACAATACTAAACTGTTCAGGGTTGTTAAAACAAAGGGATTGTGAAGAACTCCAAAAGCACCTCAAGGCTGAGTGTATAGGAGGTAAAATGGTAAATTACTTCAGTGCAAAGAAGTGTAAGGTGATGCATATAGGGGCAAAAAGTAAATCTTCATTTCATGGGGTCTGAACTGGTGGTGAGTGATCAGGAGAAAGACCTTGGGCTCATATTAGATAGCTCAGTGAAGATGTTGACTCAGTGTGTGGCAGCTGTGAAGAAAGCAAATTTCATGCGAGGGATCATTAGGCAGATGCAAACAAAACTGCCGATGTACAGTTCTTGTTGCCTCACCTAAAAAAGTGATATTGCAAAACTGGACAAAGTTCAGAACAGGGCAACCAAAGTGATCAAGGGACAAAGGAACTTCCCTATGAAAAACAGTTACATTTCTTGTTTAGAAAAAAAGGTGACAAAGAGATGACATGATAGAAGTGTATACAGTGGTACCTCAGGTTAAGTACTTAATTCGTTCCAGAGGGCCGTTCTTAACCTGAAACTGCTCTTAACCTGAAGTACCACTTTAGCTAATGGGGCTTCCCGCTGCCGCCGCATGATTTCTGTTCTCATCCTGAAGCAAAGTGCTTAATCCGAGGTAATATTTCTGGGTTAGCGGAGTCTGTAACCTGAAGCCTATGTAACCTGAAGCCTATGTAACCTGAGGTACCACTGTACAATTATTATTGACATACAAAAAAAGGGAATATCCCCTCCCCCTCATAACACTAGAATTCTGTTGAAGCTGATTGTTGGAAGATTCAGTACAGATAAAAGAAAGTACTTCTTCACACAGCACATAGTTAAACTATGAATTCACTCCTTGTAAGGGGTAATGATGGCCACCAATTTGGATGGTGTTATAAGAAAAAAAACCCTGCTCTTTAGAATTCTTATAACAATGGCTTTAAAAGAGGATTTGAGAAATTCATGGAAGGTAAGTTTATCAGTGACTGCTAGCCATGATGGCTATACTCTGCCTCCATGATCGGAAGCAATATGCATACCAGTTGCTGGAAACTGCAGGAGAGGAAAGTGCTGCTGCATTTAGGTCCTGTTTGCAGGCTTCTGATGGGCATCTGGTTGGTCACTGTGAGAGCAGAATGCCGGACTAGATGGGCCGATCCAACAGGGCGATTCTTATGCTAACTCAAGATGCTAATAATCAGTGGCATGCGGCCCCATCTCTGGAATCATTAGCATGATTCCTTTTTTAAAAGTGCTTTATGTAGAATGGATGAACCCCATGACAACTGATTCAGTCTTGTAAAGCTGTAATCCTAAGAAAATCCAAATAGAACGAAATTAAGAATTCATTCCAAGTAAACATGCACCAGGATGCTATGTGTATGTTTTATGAATCAAAAGTATTAATTTTCTATGTAAAAGGTTTTAACTGTTTTAAATCCTCGCTGTCACATTGTCTTTGAGTTATGTGCTAGTTCAGGTTAAATTAAGTCTACATTCATTCATATATATTGTTGGTCTTTCTGCCATGCACCCCATAAATCCTCCAAATTTTCCAGTGTTCCATTTCAATGTTCTCTTTTTCGCAAATTATCTGTACTTTGGCAGGGAATGCACTGATTTAGTGTAAAGCAGCTTCATATGTTGAACTAAATTTATAAAATAGTTTCTGATGCTCCAGAAGTTTTAAGTGTGTGTGTGTGGAAGTATGAATTGACAGCACTTGTTTCTGTTATTCTTTTGAGCAGGAAAACTATTGGGCCAATTAATTACGGGTCTGAAAAAGTTGGCATTGAAAGTGTTCTCTTACATTGTAGGATACTTGCTAGATCCTAACGGAGAGAAGTGTGTAACTTCACCTCGCCAAGTCTCTGCTCTGCATCACAAAGACATTACTATGTCCTTTGTCGCTGCAAGTGATGGTGCCACAGTTTGTGTTACTGAAAGAGGAGATATCTATTTGCTCACCGACTATCAATGCAAGAAGATTGCTTCCAAGTGAGTGCTTTTCCTCAGAAAAAAATCTATGAATTTACCCTTGTTAGTCCAGCCAGGATACTGAGGTCCAGCTCTAAGGGTCTTCTGACGTGAAGCTACAGGGAACCAGGCAGACGGCTTTCTCAGTAGTGGTACCCACTCCCAGCTTAGTACGGTTAAGGGGAAGGATTTACTTTTACTAGTAATCTCTTCAGTTTGTCTATTTCCTTGGACTGATTTTGCACTCGGTGGAAACTCTGAATGCTGTCCTTCCTCCTTTTTTGCTTCTTTTCAGTGCTTTTTTATAGATTATGATGTCTTACAATGCAAAGCAGGTTTTATTTTTGTTCTTTATGAATATATCTTTCTAACATATGTATGTGGCAAATATGTTTCACATGTCACATGGTTTGTATGAACTATTGGGCAACATGTTAGTAAGAGGGCAGGGTAAAATCTTGTGATGAATCTTGTCCTAAGGTCAATATAATGGTTTTAGCATCTGTGATAGTCTGGTAGCAGTTGCTTGTTTGTAGCTTCTTTAACAGTAAAGTTGTTAGGTTTTTTCTTTATGTAAATGTTTCATTTTCTTTACACTTTTGATTTGTGTGTATTTTGTGTAAATGAAGTTCTCCTTGTATTGTGATTGTCCAGGCAACTAAATCTAAAGAAGGTTCTTGTTAGTGGAGGCTACTTGGACTACAGAGTGGCTCCTGAACACCTTAAGGAAAACGGAGGCCAGAGGATTTGTATCCTTGCACTGGACCAAGCGGGAAGAGTAAGTTGACCAGTACTGTGCCGCCACCGCTGCCCACTTTATAAAGTGTAAAGGCATACCTTGAATGCCTCTCCAAGGGATGAACAGATCAGTCTATTCAGTCCATATCAGATTTACAAATGTTTATTCTTAAGTCCATTCTGTTTCTGCATCTTCTGCAAATGATAAACATAAGCACACACAAAATTTAGTATTTTTGTATAGTTTTCTACTAAATAGGTATTTTTGAATGAATTTTATCCTAAAATATACATTTTATATACACAATTTTTCAGCCCATCACTGTGTTTTGATCTGATTAGTCCAGGAAGTGTGATTCAGGGCCCTTGACTTAAATGGACCAAACAAAATGATCAAGCGTTCCTCATCTGCTCCGGCTTTTTCCTCACACAAGCTTGTCTAAATGTGACTAATGTCACACATATTTCGGCCCTTAGATCAAGTCTGCATCTCTGTCTACCGAAAACCTTTTGCTGTTCAGCTGTGAGGCAGTTTGATCACTTTTACTTAAGACTGAAAAAGCAAACAAATTTTGTAAACTTTCAGGTGGTGGTGGTGGGGGACTTGCTGACAAAGCTGCTTTCTTCGAGGATCTGATGCACAGTAGAGTTTAGCATGAGGAAGTTGGCCACACAGCCAATCCAGCAGCATCTTTACCTGCCCCATACCTCTCACGAATGTCATCAGGTGTGGGCCAGGGGGGCATGGTTAGGGGAAATTCAATTTGGGACTTGTTCCAGGCTAAATTTGGCTCTTGGGCCAGAGGTTCCCCACCCCTGCTTTAGGGAAGCAGGACAACTCTCGCTTAAAATTGTGTAAATCTGTATGAGGACAAAACAGATGGTGAGCAAATCCCCAAATAGGTTGCGGAAGCAGGAGTAGGCGCTTGTAGCTTCTTGGTGCATAAAGAATTTAGTTTAAAGCAATTAAAGAAGGCAGGGGGATAAATTATTGCAGAAATGTGCAAACTGCTCTCATTCTCTCCTCTCCCTACCCCACACTCCACAAATCTTTAGGTGTTTTGCTGGAAATCTGCCAACAATCCTTTGAAGCAGTGCCGATGGGTGTATGGCCGCCAAGTCTACATGTCTGATATTTCTTTAAATAGGAATGAAATTATGTTTGTTACACAAGACGGTGAAGCTTTCAAAGGAAAGTGGATGGAGGGGAACAAAAATTCGGAGAAGAAAGGTAAGTTAAGTAGACTTTTGAGTGTGTTAACTTTGGCTGAATGGAAGCAGTTGAGAGAACGGTTTTGGGTCGATCAGTGTAAATGTGAATGTGAACACACAACATTTTTTTCCTGAGTTAAGACATAAAAATAAAAAGGAGAGGTCTACAGTTGTACTACTCAAAGGACACAGGAATTCTAACAAGGGGCTACAGAGGTGCAGAGTGGCTGACCACTGCTTCTTGCACTGGCCAGGACAGAAAGCGGGGGGGGGGGGGGAGCAGTTCTTTGTTTTTGATCTGCCAACTTTAGGTTGACGTAGCTTGGACCCCTTGGCTTTGGATCCAAGGAAGCTGTGTCCATGTCCTAGAACGCCCCTTTTGCAGGGATTTCCACTGGCCAACATAAAGAGAATTGCTGGCAATATTTCCCCACCCACGCTCCTTCGCTGTAGTAGAGCTTCCCTCATCAGTAGCATTCGTCTCTGCCAGCAGAGGATGGTGGGGAGAAATCTACACACGACACATACACACCCAACCTTAAAATGGGGGTAGGGGAAAGATCACATTCTACATCTAGCACAACTTGTGTTGCTTTCCCTTCCTACTCCTTCTCCATAACAACTATGAATAAACACGTCACAGAGTATTTTGGTTGTTGTTTGTACCTTTTGTAATGGAATTTTAAAAACAAGTTTCTATAGCACTAGACAAGGCTTCTGTGTGGGCATGGGTTTTAGAGTCTTACCAAATTATGTTGTTTTGTTTTTGTATTAAAAAAATGTTTGACAGGATCTTAGTACTTGTGGGTTTTGAGGGGGTCCTTTCTTTTGGCTTTCTAACAATAGAAGCTTGTTGCCTCTAAGACCCACAGACAGAGGACTAAGCCTCTTGCAGAGTAATGGTTGTGGGGGAAGGAGGTAGGCCAGTCCCATGCCCAGGAGTTAACACCACAAAGAGGGGCATTTAATTTCTTCTCCTCCAACTACATTGTTAGCTGTGAACCTGAGTGCCATAACGCTGTAGCACTGCAAAGACTGAAGTATCAGGACTGGCACAGGTCCACTTAAAACACGCAAAGGGAGGAATTAAAAGCCTGAGGTTCAAAAATTTTATTTGCAGTAGCTACCTTCTGTGCCTTTTCCAGGCTAATAGGGAGCTTTTAAATATTTTCTCTTGCCTGCTGTTTTCACTGATTTAATCTTCCATCAGGTTATTTTATAGGTATATGTCTTCTTATTCACCCTGTCGAAGCAAATTAATTATCCAGTAGACTTTTTGTAGCACTAACAGGGCTTTCTAATGTTCTGTTCCTATGGTAGGTGCATGTGCATGCACAAAAGGATTTGAGGGTATTCTGTTCCTTTTCTTTTCTTTTCTTTTAGCCAACAGCAACATTTTTCTTTCTCTATTTCTCAGGAATTTTCAGAATTCTCTATCTCGTTTGGAGTGTTTAGTTATTCTGCTTGCTGACACTGGACCACCAAATCTGCTATTAAAAGGAAACACTGTTTTCCGCAGAGCAAATACTAGTAACTAGTGCCATCTAGTGCCATCAGAGCAGTATGCAAGCTTACATAAAAATGTCAGGGAAATGATATTCTTATTTAAATAATGATAAAGACATGGGGCAGGCACACCCGCTTGTGGTATCAGCTTTATTTTACTAGAACCACAAGATTTACCAAAGTGAGCCCACTGCAAAAGGCGGAATAGCTCTGAGCAGTTGCTGAGAAACGGATTTTTGTGTGTCAAAATGGAGCTCAGCTCAGCAGCCAGTCCTTTTTCACACAAATACATTCTAGGTTTCCCCAAGCTTATTTAGTTCAAGGCGCATGTTTGTGAGGAGGGGATGTATTTCAGGAGTTTCTCAACTTCCTCAAAATTGCTGAGGGTCTTTGCAGACTGGCAGTTTTAATGTTTTTTTCCCTACTAGTTGTAGCAATTGGAATTCCATAGACTTCAGATTGTAAAACACTAAAATACAAGAAGCAATAAAAATACAGTTTAAATCAGTTTAAATATCCAGTCCAATGGATGTGCCACCTCCTATTTTTAACCACAAATCCACAGACACACGACAGACCACCTGATGAAACTCGTGGTTCATGAGCCACAATTTGAGAACCCAAATCTATTGCAAATCACCCAGAGATCTATCAGTAGAGTAGTTGGGCTGATGAAATTTAAAACAGTGATTGCTGCATATGAATACAACATTCAGGATGTTTTTAGTATTCAGTAGAGCTGGAAGTTCAACTGAATGATGTTCTGTACCAAAATATTTTCCAAAACTTGTAGAAAACTTAAAATTAGTTTGGAGTTTAAACAATTTGTGTATGTACCACTGTACAGACTTCAAACTATATGATTGGTGGATTTGTATGATTCGATTAACTAAACATTTTGAATCTTTTTTTAAAAAGGGATATAAGATTCCACTCTAAGATGATGAGATTATTTTTTTCACAGGGTCTTTATTCATGGAAGCTTCAGTTGTAACTTTTTCCTATACTCATGCTGCAATTAAATGAGATAGTGTTCTATATTATTTTCCTACTTGTAGATGTTTCTCTGATCCAGCAGGGCTCTTCTTATGAAATTAGTTGTACTGTCTGGAAATCACATCAAGTATGAAGTAGTCTTCAATAAATGTCTAACTAAAGCCAAATACTTGCCTTTCAACCTTAGTGGAATCAGTGCAATGCTTCCAGCAAAACATTTTCCTATTTGTTTCCTCAACTGATTATCTAACTAGTTAATCTCTCCAAATACAGCAGAGATTGTGACAAATGTTCAGAATTCCTCAACCGAGGTTTCATCTTGCGATACAAACAACGTATATGAACGAATTCGACTTGAGAAGCTTGCTTTTGTTCACAGAGCTGTTAATGTTACTACTGATCCTAATGGGTGCAACTTTGCTGTTTTACAGTCAGATCCTAAAACAAGGTATAGTTCAGCTATTTATGAGAATAATTTACCTGATATTTATGGGAATAATTTACCTTTTTGGGAATGATTTACCTGAAATTTATGGGGATAATTTACCTAAAAGCTTTGAAAACAATTTTTTTTTTTTTAAAAAAAACATTTCGGTGCTGTTTTCCTGGGCAAAGCCCATCCATACTAACTGATAGCAATACAAATTACAATTATTGAAAAACAAAAGAATAAAACCCATTCAAATCTTCCCATATCATTCTCCACTCCAGCCTCAATCCAGCAAACAGGACCAAAATAACTCAAGGGAAAGCCAGTGGAAACAAATAGGTCTTTTAAGCCTTATGAAAACTTACTGGGAAGGGAGTTCCAATGCCATGAGGGCTCCCACCTCATAGACCTTAGGGGCACTCACCACAAGGGCCTCTAAAACTAGTGCCTGGATGCAGTGCTCTTTCTTTTGATCTACTTGTGCTTTTGATACTCTGGTCAAGCCAGTCCTTTACTAATATTTAGCACGTGAGGTTATGATGAAGATGTTCTTGCCTTCCTGAAAAGAGGGATGACATGCCCAGTCTTGCCTTCTGCAAATGGAACACCATATGCTACATTAAACCACAGCTATTAGTCTGCGGACTGGGGAAGCGTTGCTGGTACTGTTAAAAATATACAGGCATGAATCCAATATATTTACGAGTCTACCACAATGGGGCTCTACATACCCATGTGTGATGATGCATCTTGAGGGCTTTCGTTTAATGTTTTGAAGAAGGAAAGCAAATACTGCTTGGAACCAGGGGTGGGGAAAGCTGCAGCTCTCCATATGTTGTAGGACTCCCAACTCCAGTCAGCCCCAGCCAGTATGGCCAGTGGTTAGGGATTATTAATGTTTTAGTCCAACAGCATCTGAAGATCTTCAAGTCCCCACTTCCTTTTTCTTTTCTTGCATGGAGCATGAAGATGAAATGAAAGTGAAAGTGAAATGAAAGCCAATTCAAATAATTCTTATAACTCTCTTCTTCCAGTTTGTATGAAATCCCAAGTGTCTCGACTTCTAGTTTTTCTGAGGATTTTGGCAAATTGTTGGGAGAAGCAGACATTACGGACAACATCCATGATGTGACTTTTCAAGTTGGCTCCAGGACTTTCCCTGTGCACAAGTACATTTTGGCAGCACGCTCTGACTTCTTCCGGAAGCTCTTTGAATCGGATCACAATTGGATAGATTCTGCTGATATTTATCGTAAAGATGAAGATGTTGTTGGCTGTGATCTCTTTGTGATAGAAAAACTCCACCCAGATTTGTTTATGTACATTCTGCAGTACATTTACACGGATACATGTGATCTCCTCATTCATGGTCACAGGCTCAAAGCGGTGTACAAAGAAAAAATGGAAGAGAATGAAAACACTTTAATTACAAACTTGAATAAAATAACTATCAATGGAGATGTTAATAAGAAGTCTGCGTTTGAGGTTTACAGAAGTAACCAAGTATACATGGGAAATGAAAAACAGAAGAGCAAACCAAAATCTGCTTCCAAGAAATGTAAGAGTGTTGGGGAAGAAGTGAATCTCATAAAAATGTTGCAAGTTGCTGCAAAGAAATTTGGAATTGGGAGCTTAAGTTCAAGGTATGCTATCGCTAAGTCTTTTACACACACACACACACACACACACACACACACGTGCCTTTTCTTTTTCTAACGGGTTGATCCTCAGGTTAAGTTGAATAAACATCTATAACTCTTCCTGTCACCTAATCCTGTTGCATTATTCTTTTTACAGTGGAGCGTTGTTATCACTTTAACAATTCATTTTCCTTGCAGGCTAGATGGAGTCAGAATAGAAAATGGAAGAATAAACATTGCCAACAGAAAAACTGGCAACAAGCCAAAGCTAAACCAGAAAAAATGGTGAGTTTCAAAAGATGCAGTATGGAAGCTTGAAGATTTCTATAGGATATAATGAAAGCCAATTCAAATAATTCACATAATTCTGTCTTCTAGTTTGTATGAAGTCCCAAGTGTCTCAACTTCTCATTTTTCTGAAGTTGTGGGTTTTTTTTGAAAACCATGTAAAATAAAAAATCAAACTTATACATTCAAAAATTTCTCTTAGTGAGAATAATTGTTGTGCATTTTATCACATGGCTAAAACATACAACATGTTTGTGATCAGACCTCCATGAATTTAAGCAGGAAAAATCCTTGCTACTCCTATTCTTGTAAAATGCTTACTGAGCCATCACTTTAGTGTATATACAGTGGCACCTCTGGATGTGAATGGGATCCGTTCCAGAATCCCGTACGCATCATGAGCAGAACGCAACCTGCCTCTGCGGGTTGCGATTCACCGTGTCTGCGCATGCGTGTGACATCATTCTGAGTGTCTGCGCATGCACGAGCGGCGAAACCCAGAAGTAACCTGTTCCGTTACTTCCGGGTCACCGCGGGACACAACCTGAAAACGCTCAACCTGAAATGTCTTTAACCCAAGGTATGACTGTAAATGTGTCTGATTCACTACAGAACCAAGCAGCTGGCCATATTGTGAACTCTTACTGACCGTACATCTCTATGTTCATTAAGGCCACTCCTCTTCACAGAGGGCCGGGGTTGCTGTCGGCCCTTGCACATTCCTGCGGTCAGTGGGGGCATGTTGAGTCCTCTGTGTCATGGGGGAGTCCCAGCCTGTGTCATTAATACCCTTCCCCATATGTACTAACCTGTATAAACTCTTCAGTTTCTTAACACTGAAAAAAATCTGGTGATTCTCCCCCTATTACATTATCCTTTACTTTATCCTTGTTTGTATTAAACCACATTTGTCATTTTAATGTCTTGTTATAGTAGGTTTTTTAATTGTTTTGCAGCTCGTACCTCTGCGATGTGACCATGAAATCTGTAGAGGGAAAAGAATTCCCATGTCACAAATGTGTGCTCTGTGCAAGACTTGGTAGGTATAATGTAAGGTACTTTGGCCACGTTATTAATAGAGATCTGTCTTTTAATGCATGTCAAAATGAGGTCTCTCTCCTTTTCAGACTATTTTCACAGCATGCTGAGCAGCTCCTGGATTGAGGTAAGTGTGCCTGTATAAGTGCTTGGATGCATTGCCCTTCGTCTTTAATTTGTGCAAAAATATTTACTCAGGCATTGTGGGGGGAAAGTAATTATTCACGAAAGAGAACTTTGTAATGGCTTGCAAAGCAGAAGGCAAGAATATAAAAATTATCCAGCAGTCAATTCTACATGTGCACCCTTCATTACATAAATGATATGGAGCACAAGGGGCCTTTTATAGCAGCTGTGTGCTATGCTATGATACATTAGTTTGAATGTTGTTTCGATGATGGGATTTTAATTGTGGTTTATTTATGGCAGCTTAATTAAAATAATACTTACCTGGCAGGGGAGACACCTTGATCATGAAGGAGGTTTTCCCAGGGTGAGGCTCATCCATTGCACTGCGGGTGTGCTGACCCCTGCGATTTTCCCAAATGCGGGAAACTCGACTGCATAATTTGTGGTAGTGGGGGACTGCGTTCGCGCTTTCCCCTACACCCAAAATTTAAAAGGGACGCGGGTGGCGTTGTGGGTAAAACCTCAGCGCCTAGGACTTGCCGATCGCAAGGTCGGCAGTTCGAATCCCCGCGGCGGGGTGCGCTCCCGTTGTTCGGTCCCAGCGCCTGCCAACCTAGCAGTTCGAAAGCACCCCCGGGTGCAAGTAGATAAATAGGGACCGCTTACCAGCGGGAAGGTAAATGGCGTTCCGTGTGCTGCGCTGGCTCGCCAGATGCAGCTTGTCACGCTGGCCACGTGACCCAGAAGTGTCTGCAGACAGCTCTGGCTCCCGGCCTATAGAGTGAGATGAGCGCACAACCCTAGAGTCTGGCAAGACTGGCTTGAACAGGCAGGGGTACCTTTACCTTTTACCTAATTAAAATAAATGGGGGGGAAAGGGTTAGAGGGACTATAGAACACATGCTTTGCATGCAGAAGGTCCCAGGCTCAGTCCAGACACCTGCAGATAGAGCTGGGACAGATGCCTAGCTGAAACGCTGGAGATCCACATCAATTTCTATGCAGTACAGAGCTAGGTGGACCATCAGTCTTACTCTGTGTAAGGAAGCCTCTCTGCCTAAGATTGGAGAGGCTTCACAGCCAATCAGAGTAGACACAATAATGGATTAATCATTAGATGGAGCAATGGCCTGGCTTGGTAAAAGGCAGCTTCAGAAGTTAATAAATTTGTAGGTTAGAAATAGTTATAAATGCCTTATTTCTGAGCCATACTTTGAAAATAACCCCAGCAGCCTTTTATTTTGGCTTGGTTTGCACATAATTCTAAGCTAAACCATAACTTAGTGTGGAAACACAGGCTCCCAGAGAGAGAACAAACTTTGGTTACATCTTGTGGTTGCCTGGAGTGAGATTAACCAGAAGCCCAGGTTTGGATGACATACTAAGCCAAGCTATGGCTTGGTTCATAGCAGCAGCAGCAGCAGCAGCAGCAGGACCAGAGAAGGAGC